>NC_135819.1:39844754-40144754 GCF_964213995.1 Mustelus asterias | reverse complement strand
ACATGGATAGATTGGAGAAGCTGGAATTATTCTCCTTGGAGAAAAGAAGGTTAAGAGGAGATTGAATAGAAGTTTTCAAAACCATGTGTGCTGGAATTCTCCAACCTTGCCCATGGTTACGATTCTCCGGTCTCTCTGCAGCGGGTGGAATTTTGGCGGCGCGCCAAATTCTCCGTTCTCGATGACAGTGGCGACGGAGCGAACAAAATCGGAGAATTCCAGCCGAGGAGTCCAGATGGAAAAGAGAAGGAGAAATTGTACCCATTGGTGGAAGGACAGTGCCACAGTGGTTAGCACTGCTGCCTCCAGGGATCAGGGTTTGATTCCCGGCTTGGGTCACTGTCTGTGTGGAATTTGCACATTCTCCCCGTGTCTGCGTGGGTTTCCTCCGGGTGCTCCAGTTTCCTCCCACAGTACAAAGATGTGCAGGTTAGGTTGATTGGCCATGCTAAATTGCCCCTTAGTGTCCTGGGATGTGTATGTTAGAGGGATTAGCGGGTAAATATGTGGATTTTCGAGGATAGGGCCTGGGTGGGATTGTTGTCGGTGCAGACTCAATGGGCTGAATGGCCTTCTTCTGCACTGTAGGGTTTCTATGATTCTATGATTAGAGGATGCCAAATTCTGCAGCGACTGCTCAGGATCTGGAGTTCACAGCCTGAGAGTGCGGTGGACGAGATTCAATACTGGCTTTCAAAAGAGAATTGGAAGAGAAAAAGCAATTGCAGGGTTAAAAGGAAAAGGGAAAGTGGGGCTAACAGAGTAGCTCTTGCAGAGCCATGACAGGCCAAATGGCCTCCTTCTGTGCTGTAACTATTCAATGATCCTATGGGTGGAATTCGCCAACCCTTTCTGCAGGTTGGGTCTTCCAGTCCCGCCAAAGTCGACCCTGCTACAGGTTTCAGAACAGTGGCATGGGCAAGCAATGTAAATCACCATCGACTTCATTGGGACTAGCCGATCGCACCAGAGGCCGTTGGCAAGCCTCCTCTGCTGTGGGAACAACCAACAACAGAACAGCTTCAGAAATCCACCCCGTGTGTCTTAACATGAATCCAAGTATATTCAGTAACATACTGAATGGAAATACTGCATGATATCCATTGGCAGGGAGATAATATATATCTCTAGTTGGTATCAGGGATGAGATGCTAAGAGCATCCTCCTAGAATCTAATCATTAACTCAGTGTGTTTGTATTAATCACATGGAGCAGCTGGTGGATTAGTTAGCAGCACAGCCACATTTCTCCATCCAATTTGAGCAGCATTAATTCTTTGTAAAATTGATAATAGGAGCTTAAGACATGAAGTGTGATGTTGGAGCAGACCAGCTGAGGGATGCCTTAAATCGAGATCAAAATCCGAGATGGAAATTTTGCGTCGTCTGTCTGCATTGTTTACACCTGCTTCCTGGAAAATGGCTGCGCAGTGAGGCGAGCTAGAACAGGATTGTCTCACAGTGTTAGTGACGACAACATGTACATGTCCCACAGTGGCGTGATTCACCCCGTTAAAACTGCTGAGGGTCACACAGTTGGGAGCCAGTTTTGGCTTGGGAGTTGGGAGGGGTGTGGGTGGGGGTGGATGGGAAGGGCAGGGGGTTGCTGTGGTAGGTGTCTGGGACGCACCCTATTAGAGGAGGCAGCATGTAATTTTATAGCCCCTAAGTTAGGTCAGCATCATACCAATAAGATTGAGCTGTGAGGCTCATGATCCTCAAGTATTTACAGTAAGACCTGAAAGGAGTAGGAGAAGAGAGTACTGGGGTGTAGGCGGTGAAAACCCGGAAATCCTCGGGACACAAAGGTTCAGCCAAATTGGCCACAAACTGAACTGGACCAGCCATATTGATACTGTGGCTACAAGAGCAGGTCAGAGGCTGGGAATTCTGCAGCAAGTAACTCGCCCCCTGACTCTCCAAAGCCAGTCTACCATCTACGAGGCACAAATCAGGAGTATCACTGAATATTCTCCACTTGCCTAGATGATTGCAGCTCCAACAACACTCAAAAAGCTCAACATCATCCAGGACAAAGCAGCCCACTTGATGTCACGCCAGCCACCACCTTCAACATTCACTCCGTCCATGCATAGTGCAAACCATCTACAAGATGCACTGCAGCAATACATCAAGACTCCTTCCACAGCATTTTAAAAGCCTATGACCTCTATCATCCAGAAGGACAAGGGCAGCAGATGCATGGGAACAGTACCACCTGCAATTTCCCCTTCAAGCTACATATCATGCTGACTTGAAACTATGTCACTGTTCCTACACTGGCGCTGGGTCAAAATTCTGAAACTTTCTCCCAAACAGCACTGTGGGTGTACCTACACAGTAAGGAGTCTCACAACACCAGGTTAAAGTCCAACAGGTTTATTTGGTAGCAAATACCATAAGCTTTCAGAGCACTGCTCCTTCATCAGATGGAGTGGATATATGTACCTACACCACATGGCCTACAGCGGTTCAAGAAGGCAGGTCATCACTACCTTCTCAAGGGCAATTAGGGATGGGTAATAAATGATAGCATGGCCAGCGATGCCCACAACCTGTGAAAGAATAATCAAAACACCTAGAAATTAAAGTCAAACCTCTCAGGGTTGAAATTAGGGAATCAAAATTAAGTTCTTCATACAAAAGCTGGTAGAAGTTTGGAATTCCTTTCCACTGAATGATGAATCAATTGTAAGTTTTAAATGTGAGATTAAAGCATTTTGGTTAACCAAAGATAGGAAGGGATATGGAGAAAGGCCAGTATGTGGAGTTAGGCGAATGGAATGTTGGCCTTTATCGCGAGGGGGATAGAATATAAAAGCAGGGAGGTCTTGCTGCAACTGTACAAGGTACTGGTGAGGCCGCAACTGGAGTACTGTGTGCAGTTTTGGTCCCCTTATTTGCGAAAGGATATATTGGCCTTGGAGGGAGTGCAGAGAAGGTTCACCAGGTTGATACCGGAGATGAGGGGTGTAGCTTATGAGGAGAGATTAAACAGATTGGGTCTGTACTCGTTGGAGTTTAGAAGGATGAGGGGTGATCTTATAGAGACATATAAGATAATGAAGGGGCTGGATAGGGTAGAGGTGGAGAGATTCTTTCCACTTAAAAGGGAAACCAGAACTAGAGGGCACAGCCTCAAAATAAGTGGGGGCCGGTTCAGAACAGAGTTGAGGGGGAACTTCTTCTCTCAGAGGGTAGTGAATCTCTGGAATTCTCTGCCCATTGAAGTGGTGGAGGCTTCCTCGTTGAATATGTTAAAATCACGGGTACATAGTTTTCTGATCGATAAGGGAATTAGGGGATATGGGGAGCAGGCGGGTAAGTGGAACTGATTCGCTTCAGATCAGCCATAGAATCATAGAATCATAGAAATCCTACAGTGCAGAAGGAGGCCATTCGGCCCATCGAGTCTGCACCGACCACAATCCCACCCAGGCCCTACCCCCACATATTTACCCGCTAATCCCTCCAACCTACGCATCTCAGGACTCTAAGGGGCAATTTTTAACCTGGCCAATCAACCTAACCCGCACATCTTTGGACTGTGGGAGGAAACCGGAGCACCCGGAGGAAACCCACGCAGACACGAGGAGAATGTGCAAACTCCACACAGACAGTGACCCGAGCCGGGAATCGAACCCAGGACCCTGGAGCTGTGAAGCAGCAGTGCTAACCACTGTGCTACCATGCCGTGATCTTGTTGAATGGCGGGGCAGGCTCGAAGGGCCAGATGGCCTACTCCTGCTCCTATTTCTTATGTTCTTATGTTTGCACGTTCTTCCCGTGTCTGTGTGGGTTTCCTCCGGTGCTCCGGTTTCCTCCCACAGTCCAAAGATGTGCGGGTTAGGTTGATTGGCCATGCTAAATTGACCCTAGCGTCAGGGGGAATTAGCAGGGTAAAAGTGTGGGGTTACAGGAATAGGACCTAGGTGGGATTGTGATCGGTACAGACTTGATAGGTCGAATGGTGTCCTTCTGTACTGTAGGAGTTCTAAATTACTAACAATTTATTTTGAAATTTGTAAAATGGGAAGTGTCGGTCAACCTTCTTTGAAGTTGTTTTAAAATTAATACAAATCACATAACAACAGATGGGCATTGTATATCCAGATTATTTGCTGCAGACTTTGATGAAAACTACACAGGTATTAACTTGCTTTCAAGATTTTTAATTGATTCAAAAATGGTCCATAAAACAAATGGAGAAGAGCATTTACCAAAATTACTGCCCTAAATATTGTCTTGTTTATCACTTAAAATTCCAGATGTTTCAAGTGATCATTTATTCACAAAGAACAAAATGTTAGGAATAACAGTGATGTATGTGGTTACAATTCCTCGCCATAGAGCCAGGAAGGTCAATGGGGCAGCACAGTGGCACAGTGGTTAGCACTGCTGCCTCATAGCGCCAGGGACCTGGGTTCGATTCCTGGCTTGGGTCATTGTCTGTGTGCAGTTTGCACATTCTCCCCGTGTCTGCGTGGATTTCCTCCGGGTGCACCGGTTTCGTCCCACAGTCCAAAGATGTGTGGGTTAGGTGGATTGGTCATGCTAAATTGTCCCTTAGTGTCAGGGGGACTAGCATCGGTAAGTGCATGGGGTTACGGGGATAGGACTGGGTGTGATTGTGATAGATGCAGACTCAATGGGTTGAATGGCCTTCTTCTGCATTCTATGATTCTATGATTTAATAGGCCCTTCAAAATTATATGGCTCTTTGATAAATTAAATAAGGAAAACTGTTTCCATTGATAAGAAGGTCGGTAACTATAGGACACACATCTAATTGGTAAAAGAACCAGAGGTAAGATTTTCTTTGAAAGCACCAGGTTAGTATGATCAGGACTGCATTCCCTGAAATGAAGATGGACACTGATTTAATAGTAACTTGTGTAAGAGAATTGGATATATAATTGCCAAAGAAAAACTTTGCAGTAATTGGATAATTTCTTCAATATATTGTAAAATTTGATGGATTGAAAATCCAAGTGATATTTTATCATTTTAAATACGAGAGTAGATCTTATACACCAGTATCAAGGATACTATGTTTGGATTTACTGTTAATCAACGGAACTAGCTGTGAAAATATGACTAAACTCAGATGAGTCAATGTTGTCACTGAAACGGAATAGTGGAGCATTTCAGAAAGATGTGCTAAGAGTTCCTTTCTTTCCTTTCCTACATTGTAATTTGATAGCCTTTCTGATTAGAATTTCACCTTACATTTTATCAGCTTTTTTGACAGCTTGTGTTTGTTTTGGCTTGATGAAGCCCTTTCACAGTGAACAAAAATTAGGAGAACTTGTACAATTGAAAGTTTTTAAACAATTAGCCTGTAAAGTCCAAAGGCTATTGCATACTCTGTGCCATTTCCCCTCAGCACAAATAAGATAATGTGACTCAATTATTGTCACATAAGTTGAAGCAAAATCGAAAACAGAAATTGCAATTTTTTTTATTTATTTGTGGGACATGTGTGTCACTGGCTGGTCAGCATTTATTGCCCATCCTTAGTTGTCCTTGAGAAGGTGGTGCTGGTGAGCTGCCTTCTTGAAATGCTGCTGTGGATCAACCCACAGTGCCGTTAGGGAGAGAATTCCAGGATTTTGATCTAGTGACTGCGAAGGAACAACGATATATTTCCAAGTCAGGATGGTGAGCGGCTTGGAGGGGAGCTTGCAGGTGGTGGTGTTCCCATGTATCTGCTGCCCTTGTCCTTCTAGAGGGAAGTGGTCATGGATTTGGAAGGTGCTGTTTAAGGAACTTTGGTGAATATAAAGGGTTATTTTCAGAACTTGAGCATTGCTGAAAAAAGAAACATGTTGTTGAAACTTTTCATCTTGCACTCACCAGAACAGAAATGCAAGGATATCAATTATAAAGGGAGCAACAATTTATACTGAATGAGAAGAAAGTGCTGATTGATTGGCAAGTGGACTCTGATTGATAGAGACTTTGCCATGGAGAATGCACCAGGGAACAATTAACTGCCAAGCTTTTGCCTAAATTCATACCAGTCAGGTCGATTCTGACCAATGATTCGTGGATCATATCAAACAGCACGTCACTTTGGCTATTTGTAACAGCAAAGTACTGACCATATCCAACCAACTTGTGCATTCAAAGCTCAAAACATAGTGTCCACCGTTACATGTAATTCTGCGATTGGACAGCACTTGCTTGACAATCCTGACTGTGCTAAGTATTGCACTGTCACCAATTTAAGATTATCAGTCAGGCTTCCAGTGTGGTTTACATATGCACACTAGAAGCTACATATTTGCAAGCTCAGGGCCTGTCCTTTACAGACAGAATGAGGATGGCCATGTTTTGTGCCTTTTTCAACTAAACAAAACTTTGCGACACAGCAATTCCCTGGTTCATTTCCCATGAAAATGCCAAGAAAACATCAGAGTCAACCTGCTTGGTTTGAGTTTAAACAGTTAACTGTTCTCTGGTGCATTTTCCATGGCAACACCTCTACCAACCAGAGTCCGCTTGTTGACCAAACAGCATTCTCTTCTCATGCAGCATTAATTGTTGTTTCCTCCACAACTGTGATTCTTGCATTTCTATTCTGATGAGTGCAAAATGAAAAGCTTCCAAAGCATGTATTTTTTTTTTGCAATATGCAAATCATTATATGTATTATGGAGGCTGAGCTTTAGGAAAAATTAAACTAAATGGACTGACATAATTTTTCAGACTTTAGTTAAATATTTCATTTCACAATGAATGATGTTGCTTGCAGCGTATCTGAGATGGGCAGCACGGTGGCAGAGTGGTTGGCACTGCTGCCTCACAGCATCAGGGACCTGGGTACAATTCCCAGCTTGGGTCACTGTCTGTGCGGAGTCTGCACTTTCTCCCTGTGTCTGCGTGGGTTTCCTCCGGGCCTCTCCACAGTCCAAAGACATGCTGGTTAGGTGCATTGGACATGTTAAATTCTCCCTCAGTGTACCCAAACAGGCGCCGGAGTGTGGCGACTAGGGGATTTTCACAGTAACTTCATTGCAGTGTTAATGTAAGCCTACTTGTGACTAATAAATAAACTTTATTGCACTGCTTTAGCAATGATGTGCAGGATGAACATCATGGGAAAATCAAAGAGAGGGAAGGGAAAGAAAACATTTTAAAAGGAAGCATCTCTAATACCTGATGAGATGAATTAACAGCTGGCAGTTTGCTTTTGAATAGAATTATTTATCTTAATTACAGTTATGATGTAATGCAAGATAAATGCTAACACCACCAACAACAACTCTTTGCATTTATATAGCATCGTTAACAGAGTAAACCACCCAGACGGACTTCACAGGAGCCCAATCCGACAAGCTCACTGAGCCAAAGGGGAGGATGTCAGAGCAGCTGAGCAGAAGCTTGGTCAGAGAAGCCTTATCTTTATCACATTATTTGCAACTCTTTTAAATTTACTCCAGCATTTTTCTTTGCAAAGTAACCACAAAGCAATGAGCGATAATGTGTGGTCACAAACCCCCCTAAATTAAGATTCAATCAGTTCTCACCTCCTTGTCTTTCTCTATCTCTAGTCCGTTCTCCATGAGGTTCTTCTCAAACTCCTCGCGGCGGGCCCTGCTTTCTTCCTCCACTGTTTCATGATGCTGATGGCTGTCAATCTCCAGCACAATCTCCTGCTGCCGCACTGGCACCTGTTTGCGGGCTTTACTCCTGTGGGGATCTGCTGCCGTGCCATTTGGGATGTGGGTGGGAGAATGATGAGAGCTGGACAGGGAAGACTGCTTTCGGATTTGATAAACCAAAACATAGTCTATCTTTCTCTTCCCATCCCTGAAGTACAAGCCCTTTCTGGTGTCCCCCTCTTCATTACCTTCATAGTCGTTGTTGGTAACCTAAGGAAAAGCAAAAATGCATAATGTTTTCTCGACTGCTTTATAACTGTTGTGACCTAATATCATGAAAGAAAACAATATTGTTTATAAGACTCTAAGTTAACCATGCACCCCAGACATTCTCTCTTCCACCTTCCTCCTTCAGGAAAAAGATATCGTTGTCTGAGTACCAACCAACTCAAGAACAGCTTCTTCCCTGCAGTCATCGAACCTTTGAATCGTCCTATCACATATTAAACTGATCATTCTCTACCCCGTATTGGTAACTGCAACACTACATTCTGCACGCTATCCTTTTCTTTGACCCTATGTTCTATGAATGGTATGTTTTGTCTCTAATAGCTCGAAAGAAACAATAATTTTCACTGTTTCCCGATACATATGACAATAATAAATCAATTCAATTCAATTATTTACTTGCATAATTTTTCTTGCACTGTATTTTAGTTACCATAATATCTGTTATATAGTCAGGTGAGGTTTTAGATTATAAAATTAAGATTACAATTTTATAATCCATAAATAATTTTCCTTTGAGACATGGAGGGTGAAGGCATTGGCAGGACACATGGCCAGTAATGGCTTAATCATATGCTATGACCCCAACATTCAGTAACATTGATTTCAGCAGAATTGGATGTGCCAGAAGTGTGATGCAGTGGATGGCAAAATTGCATCCATTTAGTACCCCAGCTCCAATCCAATTTCACCCCTGCAGTGCACTCAGACTAACTATAGATCTGGTTCAAATACCTTTGATATGAAAGTCCACTACAAAGCTGATAGATTTAACTTAATTTAAACATCCAGTGAACATTGAATATATTCTCAAATTGCTGAACATGTAATAAGTGTAAAGGTTCAAATAAAGATGTGACTGGCCTCATCATTACACTACTTGTTATAATGAAAAGGTACTTTGCTGAGTACTCACTGGGTTACCAAGAGGAATCACATCCATGAGACAAGGTCAAACTGTTTTCTGAAAAGCCGACTTTAAGGTTTCTAGCACAGAAAGATTAAGCATCTCACCTTTGGTAAAGAAAACATTCTCCGCTTAATTCCAGCAGCCTTTGGGTCAACTTAATTGACTTTTTTTTAACTTTAGTCATTGTTTTTGGTACAGAACACAGGCAGAAGAGTAAAGTTATGAGGTGCCAAACATTAAAGATTGTTTGCCTGGCTTACGTGCTCCATGTCGCTCTCTGCCCCAATTACTCTTGAGCCCAGGGAGATGCAATCTTCCAGTGAAGGTCACTATGACAACCCTGGGAGCAAGCTACACACACACACACACTAACACTCACACACACACACACACTCACACACTAACACTCACACACACTCACACACACTAACACTCACACACACACTCACACACACTAACACACACACACACACACACACACACACTCACACACACACATACACACTAACACTCACACACACACTCACACACACACACTCACACTAACACTCACACACACACACACTCACACACACACAGACACACACACACTCACACACACACCTGCGCACACACACACACACCCCCCGCGCACACACACACACACCCCCGTGCACACACACACACCCGCGCACACACACACACACCCGCGCACACACACCCGCGCACACACACACACACACCCGCGCACACACACACCCGCGCACACACCCCCGCGCACACACACACACACACCCGTGCACACACACCCGCGCACACACACACACACACACCCGCGCACACACCCCCGCGCACACACGCGCACGCACACACACATCCCCGCGCACACACACACACACACACAAACTGCACACACACCCGTGCACACACACACATACACAGCCGCGCACACACACACCCTCACACTCACATGCACGCACACACATGCACACACACACATGCACACACACATGCATGCACATACACACACATACACATGCACATATACATACACACACATGCACATACACACGCATACACATGCACACATACATGCACACACACACGCACATGCATATTCACGCACAAAAACACACATGCACATACACACACACACACACGCGCGCGCACACGCATACGCACACACACACTTACCGTTGGGCTTTCTAGCTCCTCCTCACTGTGTGAGGCTGAGATTGCATTGTCCAAAGTGCCACTGGATAAGCTGATATTCGCCCGTGGTAAATATCGTGGAACTGTAAGATACTTTTCAAACTCTTTTGATCTCACACTTCGTGCTTCTCTGGGCTTTTCTAATGAATGATGTGAAAGAATTATCGGTGTACCTGCCAATGAGAAAGTACAAATGACCCATCGCACTTCCAACACGCTTTTAAATAAAGAACCTTTACATTTCATGTCTATACATCTCATCCAAATGACAACTCATATATTCTATAAGATCAAATGTTTTGTATAGACTAAAGTATTCAAATATAAGTTTGTAAAAGCTTACAAAATTAAATCTAATTTAAAAATTAGGTCATTTCTTCAAACAAGAATGCAAGATGTGTTACATCGAATACGAGAAGGTTCTGGAACAGGTTGAGCCTCATAGAACCTCTACAGTGCAGAAGGAGGCCATTCAGTCTATTGAGCCTGCACCGACCACAATCCCAGCCAGGCCCTATTCCCGACTTCCCACATATTTATCCTGCTAATCTGCCTGTGACAAACCGGCAATTTAGCACGGCCAATCCACCTAACCCGCACATCTTTGGACTGCGGGAGGAAACCGGAGCACCCGGAGGAAACCCACGCAGACACGGGGAGAAAGTGCAAACTCCACACAGACAGTAACCTGAGGCTGGAATTGAACCCGGGTCCCTGGCGCTGTGAGGCAGCAGTGCTCACCACTGTACCACCATGCCTGCATCAGAGTTTCTGTTACATGCTCCATGACCATGTTTTATCCCAATTTCCTGATCACCTCCATGTCCTTTAATATTTCTCTTTCCAAACAACAATGCCCTATTAAAGAGTGAATGTTCCATGAAGAAGTGTGTCAGAGTGATCCCTGTCATTTATCCCTCAGTTACCTGGCCCTTATCTCAGTGCTGTTTGTGGATTCTGCTGCGCATAAATTGGCTGTTGCATTTCCTACAATACAACAGTAGTAGTGGTGATCTGCCTAAGGGTACGTCCTTTGCTTCAATGAGCAATCAGCAATGTGTCCAGAGAAAAGGATACACAAGGTGGTTACCCATTGCTTTCCTCATGCGTGCTTAAAGGAAACACAGGTCACCTTCTTGAAGGATTCTCCAGCTGTATGCAGTCATTATCCCCCAAGCTTCTAGTTCTTCCACAATCACCACGAACAATCTGCTGGCTCCCCCAAAGGCCACGGCTCATTACCCTGAGTATGGGACCCTTATGTGAGCCTCGGGTGACTCAGAAAACCACAGGGACAAGCATGCACTCAAACGACCCTACCAACCACAACAGTGACCACTACGCTTCCAAAGTATTTCATGGGCAGTAAAGTGCTTTGAGGCATCTGGCGGTCATGGAAAGCATTTCATAAATGTGTTATACCTTCTGTTTATCATGAAAGATTAGTATGTCATTACTGTCGTTCAGATTTAGAAACATAGAAACTAGAAGCAGGAGGGTCATTCGGCTCTTCAAGACTGCACCACCATTCATTTTGGTCATGGCTGATCATCAAATTCAATTTCCTGATCCCACCTTCTCCCCATATCCCTTGATCCCGTTAGCCCCAAGAGCTATATCTAATTTCTTCTTGAAATCCAACAACGTTTTGGCCTCAACTACTTTCTGTGGTAATGAATTGCACACATTCACCACTCACTGGGTGAAGAAATTTCTCCTCACCTCAGTCTTGAAAGATTTATCCCGTATCCTCAAAATATAACCCCTAGTTCTGGACTCCCCCACCATTGGGAATATTCTTTCTGACCCTGTCTAACCCTGTTAGAATGTTACAAGTTTCTATGAGACCTCCCCCCCCACCCACTCTTCTAAACTCCAATGAATATAATCCTTAAACTGACTTGTCTCTCCTCATATGACGGACCTGCCATCCCAGGAATCAGCCTGGTAAACCTTCGCTGCACTCCCTCTATATAACTTTTGATACATTATGCGATAACGGACTCTTCAATATGCCAGCTGCAAATGTCCCAGATGAAAATCCACATAATCACATCAACCAGCACAACACAGCACTGATAACTGAACCAACATAAACACCACCCCTGAAAGTTCCCCTCCGAGTCATCCATTGTCCTGACTTGTAAATATGGCGCTGTTCCTTCACTGTTGCTGGGTTAAAATCCTGGAACTCCCTTTCTAACAGCACTGTGGCTTCCGACAACACATGGACTGCAGCAGTTCAAGGAGGTGACTCACCACCACCTTCTCAATGGTAGGGGAGGTGATAGCCTAGTGGTATATCACTGGACTATTAACCCAGACACTCAGCCAATGTTCTGGGGATCCTGGTTCGGATCCTGCCTCGGCAGATGAAGAAATTTGAATTCAATAAAACATATCTGGAACTAAAAATCTACTGATGACCCTGAAACCATTGTCAAATGTTGGGAAAACCCATCTGGTTCAATAATGTGCTTTAGGGAAGGAAATCTACTGTCTTTACCCTGTCTGGCCTACATGTGACTCCAGAGCCACAGCAATGTGGTCGACTCTCAACTGCCCTCGGGCAACTAGGGATGGGCAATAAATGCTGGCCAGACACTGGTGCCCATGTCCCACGAATTAAGTTTTTAAAAAAACTAGGGATGGGCAAAAATTGCTGGCTTAACCTACGAAGCCCATATCCCATGAAGGAATAAATCAAAAAACACAGCTTTTTCTCATAACTCTCAAAGAACAAGAACAAAGTAAAGTACAGCACAGGAACAGGCCCTTTGGCCCTCCAAGCTTGCGCCAATCATGATGCCTGCCTGTGCTAAAAACATATGCACTTACGAGTCCGTATCCTTCCATTCCCATCCTATCCATGTATTCATCTAGTTGCCCCTCTTTCTTTTTTATATATCTTCTCTTTCAATTGTCCTTATCACTGCTTCCCCTCACAGGGTGTTAACTTATTGCTGGGTTATAACTCCACTCTTTAACCTGCATCTCACTAAATGCTCACCATGCGTATGTGAGAGCTGACAGTAATTATGAAGCTGTTCAACTGCAGGAGGCACTAACGCTGATCCTGGCTGTATTTTCGCCAGACATGCTCAGACTAGCACGGACCCCGGTACATAACAAGGGATCAGGAGTGAGAAAACCTGCTCTGTATTATTTTCGCTAATCCAGAGTGGCAAATGGCCCTAATGAAATTAGCCCACTCGGTGCAGACTGAGGATCAAGGCAGAGTCTTTTCTGCGTCACATGGCTCAGTAATATACTGCTTTGTGATATTAAAGATGAAACACGGGGATTTTGAGCCTTCTGCTAGTGTGCTTCACCTGTTGCTTCTGCAGTCTTGGTACAGGCAATGTAAAAGGATTACAAGGTTATCTGCTTGCTAAGGGATTACAAAGATCTTTTTATAGCCACCCCATTTGCTGCATGTATTTAATAAGAGCATATTAGTGTGCAATCTTCCTCATTATCAAGTCTATATAAGTTTTGCATGGATTAAACATTTTTAGCAGATTAATAAAAAAGTAAGAAATTTAAATGTCATTCCGGAGGTCACCTTTGGAAGAGCGACACTACAATATATTCTAGTGAGCAAGGTAACTAAAGGGGCAAATTAATCACACCCAACATTCAGCTCAAGCCAGGTGAACCTCAAACACAGTGAAATGTTGAAACAAGCATTCTAAATGGAGGGCGAATGTGTGAAACATGGAGTTTGTGTTTGCTTCACCTCTGTGTCCCCGATCTGGGTCCCGTCCACTTTGAACAGATGACAATTCCTGTATGTCACCTATAAAAAAGTATTGAAGAGTATGTATCAATTTGGCCATTATCAAAAAAAACCAGTATAAGTACTTATCGCTGACTCACTTGCGCAAAGGCTAAATTTGCCAATCAATATTTTCAGATTTGTTCCAAAACCTTTCAAAAACTCCTTCTTTATATTAGTAAAGTAAAGTTTATTTATTAGTCACAAGTAAGGCTTACATTAACACTGCAATGAAGTTACTCTGAAATTCCCCCTAGTCACCACATTTTGGCGCCTGTTCGGGTCAATGCACCCTAACCAGCACGTCTTTCAAACTGTGGGAGGAAACCGGAGCACCCGGAGGAAACCCACGCAGTGCCAAAGGGAAACCCAGTTCACCTCTGATGTCTGAGAACTACCTCAGAGATTTGTTTCCAATAAGTCAGGCTGTACCCTACATCTCAGTGCTAGTACCGGAGATGGCTGCATGATGCCAATGAGGTGCCAAGACTGCCTGTCATGCCCTGAGGTACCAACCCCAAGCTGCAGCACTGCCAACAGCAAAATTCAAAGGCTGCCCCTCTGTGACCCAGGCAGTGGTATTTTCCAGCCACGCTCGCCCCAATGCTACAACATCTCACCCGGGGTCAACGGACCTTTGCATGGTCCATGTCCCACTCGCTATGATTCCTGTGGTGGGCGGGATAGGAAAATTCTGCCCAGGATGTCTTACAAAGCACATTTACTGTCCTAATATAGGAAACACAGCAGTCAATTTACACAGGAGGTCCCACCAACAGTAGTGAAGCCATGGGCAGATAATTGGGTTGCCAACTGTGATTAAACATACTGCTGGAGGTTTCACCGCATGACTTGCCCCCACGCTCCAGTGATTACACGTCCATTTTTATGACACACTTCCTTCCTACACCAATTGAAAAACATAAAGATAAACGCAAAATATTGCGGATGCTGGAATCTGGAACACAAACAGAACATGCTGGAAAATCTCAGCAGTTCTGGCAGCATCTGTGGACAGAGAGTAGAGACAACGCTTTTCGAGTCTCGATGACCCTTTGTCAGAGCTTCATCAAAGTTTTAAAAGTTTATTTATTAGTCACAAGTAAGGCTTACATTAACACTGCAATGAAGTTACTGTGAAATTCCCACGGTCGCCACAGTCCGGCGCCTGTTTGAGTCAATGCACCTAACCAGCACGTCTTTCGGAGTGCGGGAGGAAACCGGAGCACCTGGAGGAAATGCACGCAGACATGGGGAGAATGTGCAAACTCCACACAGACAGTGACCCAAGGCTGGAATTGAACCTGGATCCCTGGCGTTGTGAAGCAGCAGTGCTAAACACTGTGCTACCGTGACACCCCATCAACTCTGACACAGGGTCACCTAGACTCAAAATGTTGGCTCGATTCTCTCTCCACAGATGGTGTCAGAGCTGCTGAGGTTTTCCAGTATGTTCTGTTTTTGTTTTAGATTCCAGTATTTGCAGTCATTTGCTTTTATCTCAGACTCACTACCCAATTGGATACTTGATTGTCAGCCAACCCCCTGCCCCCAATAATTTTTAATATTGTCACATCTGGTAGAGAAATGTTCAAAGAAAGTGTCCAAAAATTTTTTTTTACGTCCTGATGATTTTTCTCCAGCTGTGTCCTGGAAATTGATCTTCAATTCCTGAAGACTCCAGGCCAATCCTGGAGCAGGCTGGCAAACCTACGAGACTGTTCTGATTAGAAGGAATTTGCGGACAACACGAAAATGGCTGGACTTGCAGATAGTGAGGAGCATTGTCAGAAGCTACAGAAGGATTTAGATAGGCTGGAAATTTGGGCAAAGAAATGGCCGATGGAGTTCAATCCAGATAGATGCGAAGTGATGCATTTTGGTAGAACTAACATAGGGAGGAGCTATACGATAAATGGCAGAACCATAAAGGGTGTAGATATGCAGAGGGACCTGGGTGTGCAAGTCCACAGATCCTTGAAGGTGACGTCACAGGTGGAGAAGGTAGTGAATAAGGCATATGGCATGCTTGCCTTTATAGGACGGGGCATAGAGTATAAAAGTTGGGGTCTGATGTTGCGGTTGTATAGAATGTTGGTTCGGCCGTATTTGGAATACTGCGCCCAGTTCTGATCGTCACACTACCGGAAGGACGTGGAGGCTTTAGAGAGAGTGCAGAGGAGGTTTACCAGGATGTTGCCTGGTATGGAAGGGCTTAGTTATGAGGAGAGATTGGGTAAACTGGGGTTGTTCTCACTGGAAAGACGGAGGATGAGGGGTGACCTAATAGAGGTGTATAAAATTATGAAAGGCATAGATAGGGTGAACGGTGGGAAGCTTTTTCCCAGGTCGGTGGTGACGTTCACGAGGGGTCATAGGTTCAAGGTGAGGGGGGGGAGGTTTAACACGGATATCAGAAGGACGTATTTTACGCAGAGGGTGGTGGGGGCCTGAAATGCGCTGCCAGGCAAGGTGGTGGAGGCAGACACACTGGGAACGTTTAAGACTTATCTAGATAGCCACATGAACGGAGTGGGAATGGAGGGATACAAAAGAATGGTCTAGTTTGGACCAGGGAGTGGCGCGGGCTTGGAGGGCCGAAGGGCCTGTTCCTGTGCTGTATTGTTCTTTGTTCTTTGAATGAGCTATAAGGAGAGGCTGCACAAATGGGGTTGTTTTCTCTGCAGCGACGGAGGCTGGGGGGAGACCTGATAGAAGTCTATTAAATTATGAGAGGCATCGATAGGGTTAACAGTCAGAATCTTTTTCCCAGAGTTGAAATGTCTAATACTAGGGGGCACGCACTTAAGGTGAGAGGGGGAAAGTTCAAAGGAGATGTCAGGGGCAAGTTTTTACACAGAGAGTGATAGATGTCTGCAACGTGCTGTCAGGGGTGGTGGTGGAGGGAAATATGAAAGGGGTGTTTAAGGGGCTTTTATATATGTACATGAATATGCAAGGAATAGAGGTGTATGGACCAAGGACAGGCAGAAGGGATTAGTTTAATTTGGCATCATGTTCGGCACCACATTGTGGGTTGAAGAGTCGGTTCCTATGTTATACTGTTTTATGTTCAGATATCTGTTTCAGGTATTGATTGAGAAATAAACATTGGCCAGGATATCAATGAACCCCCCACCCCCACTCCCACCCCCACCCCCGCCCCCACCCCCACCCCCGCCCCCACCCCCACCCCGCCCCCACCCCCACCCCCACTCCCACCAGCTCATCTGCCATGTGAAATGGTCTCTATCCACCTGAAACCATAACTGGGGAGACGGTTTAATGGCAGCACTCTGTGTTTCAGTCTGGATGATGTCCAGGAGTCTGGAAAGTGGGATTTGAACCCACAACCTTGGAGCTCAGTCAGATAAGAATGTCCCGAATTGAACAGTGGCACATTGGCACATGGGTGGCGCGGTGGCACAGTGGTTAGCACTACTGCCTCACAGCGTCAGGGACCAGGGTTCATTTCCCACCTCAGGTGACTGTGTGGAGTTTGCACATTCACCCGTGTCTGCGTGGGTTTCCTCCGGGTGCTCCGGTTTCCTCCGACAGTCCAAAGATGTGTGGGTTAGGTGGATTGGCCATGCTAAATTAGTGTCTCAGGGGGATTAGGAGGGTTACGGCGATTAGGACCTGGGTGGGACTGTTGTCAGTGCAGGCTTGATGGACCAAATGGCCTCCTTCTGCACTGTAGATTCTATGATTCAAACTAACCATGGATGCAGACCCTCCAAGGCATTCCACAGTTTGAGCAATCAGTCCCATCATGAACATATCAACATCACTTTATCCAAACGTGCGTTAAAATAGAACAGAATTTTTATAGAATGACTCCATAAAATGTTTTTAACAAATTCAATTTTCACTTTTACTTAATTACTTCATTTTTTGTTTTAGTTTTTTTTTCAGAACACATATACTGCAAATCCAAAGAGGGGTGGTCTGAAGAAAATAAAATACACATTGTCTATTTTCAGTCCTGTCCAGAGAAACTACATCCAATGCTTCCCGGCAATGTGAAAATCAAACAAAGCCACTTCTTCCCCGAGCAGCTCCTCTAAGAATGAAACGCAGGGTGTCACTGGAAAGTGGGACAGTCCCGCTGTAACTTCAGCATGTTGTTCACCTTGAGGCAATCCCTGGGAATCTACACATGTAATGAATATTTTTTAACTAAAAGTTAGTAGATGATTGGTGTGAGAGTGAACGAAATAAATACTACAAACGGATTATTGTCATTTCGCAATTCGATCAGAAGTAATCCAGTGCAGAGAATCCACTTTTTTATCGTTAGAAATGTACTCATCTCACATGTCCCACCTGTACGAAAGGTGCAGAACCTCAGTGAAATGTTAAAATGATTTTTAAAATCAAAATCTATGGGCCACAATGTGTTTGGAGATGGATCCGGAATCATTTGTTTACTGAGCCGTGTGTTAAGCCACTTGGAAGGACTATTCACCTTGACCTTTATTCCGAACTGATACAACACCCAGGCTGCCCCCAACACAACAAGACGAATACAACCAGAGACCACCCCACTCTGCCCTCCACAATCAATGAAAAGCAGACACTTACCGGGTTCTGGCCGCCCGTGATCTGCCATGTTTGGGACAGGGGCAGGATCAGGGTGTGTGGACTTGATGTGAGACAGAAGACTAATCTGTCTCGATGGGACTGTCACACTGTGTGCTGTCTGTGGACTGGGTTAATAATGCGAGGGAGCCTCTCGCGGCTAACGTACCGTGTCCCGGTTGAACTGCGGTGTGCTGGAGGGGGGAAAGAAACGTGTGGCAAACCTGCCATGGGATTAATCACTGAAAATAAAGGCCACACACCAACGGGGCCTGATCACCCCTCTGTTCGCTTTTCTAGAAAAAGGGAGTCATCTTCCAATTGGAGCCAAACTATTGAGGAATGAATCCCAAATCACAACAACCTCATCTCACCGTAAGAAAATCTAAACTCCTGACCCCCACAGTGAAAATAAAAAGCTGTGAATCTCCCTAGACCATTAAAGCTTTCAACACTCTGTCCTTTAGGGTTTATAATGTGGAGATGCCGGCGTTGGACTGGGGTAAGCACAGGAAGAAGTCTCACAACTGGTGTTGTGGGACTTCTTACTTTAGGGTTTAACCAGCTAGGTCAGTAGTGGAGCCATTGGACCACTCTTGTTGATGGACAATGAAGTTCCCCCCCTCACCCAGAGTACATTCTGCCCTCTTTTGCCACTCTCAGTGCTTCCTCCAAGTGAACTTCAGCACGGAGGAGGGTTGATTCATCAGCTGAGGAGATAGATGGGGGGGCAGGAGGTTTCCTTGCCCATGTCATGGTGCCATGTGAGCGCCAGCAACACTTGCCCAGATCAGAGGCTAACAGAGATAGGAGCGAGACTTCTTATATACAACTATGTACAAAATATACAACATTTCTTACAGAGGGCTAGAGACTCTTAACCTCCTGTTAAGTGTAGCAGACGGTGATCATTATATCTGAATCTCAGCTATGCCCCGAGGCCAAGATGACAGATAGCTCCATGATTCTCCCACTCAGTCACTTTCCATGCTACAAGGCTTCATCTCATTGCGCAATTATGTACAACACGTCACAAACACAATTGCAGGTAAGACAAACTGGTGACCCCAATGGTAACCTCAGCCAGAGAGCCGGCTGCTGTACATTCTCCCTCACACTGCACCAGTTGTTTCTTGTGATTTAGCTGTGGAGCACACTCGTGACAATGATACTTGGCTGACCTGCGTGAATTTCAAATACACCCACTGTGGCCAGCTGCGTGGACGTAAATGAGTTGTGCTTTTAGGCAGGAATTATCTTTGCCACCGTAAGGTGCATTCCCCCCCCCCCCCCCCCCACCGGCAGCAAACCCTTCGGAGTGAGTGGCAAAGGCCAAAAAAGCAACAGTTATGCCAAAAATCGTCATTCTACTTAAAGGGGTGTGCCACCTTGATGGAAATTAGCTCCCAGTCTACAAAACAAACGGTGCCAGCACCAACTTATAAACCTGTATTAAATGTGTAAATGGAACCTGGCAGACAAAATGGGGACTGGCTGTTTAAATTTCACTGTGACAATGTATGTAATACCTTGGCACCCAACATGAGGGGGGCGGCACTGTGGTTAGCACTGCTGCCTCACAGCACCAGGGAACCTGGGTTCGATTCCCAGCTTGGGTCACTGTCTGTGTGGAGTTTGCATGTTCTCCCCGTGTCTGCGTGGGTTTCCTCCGGGTGCTCCACTTTCCTCCCACACTCCAAAGATGGTCGGATTAGGTTGATTGGCCATGCTAAATTGCCCTTTAGTGTGTGTCCTGGGATGTGTAGGTTAGAGGGATTAGCGGGGTGAATATATGGGGTTACAGGGATTGGGCCTGGATGGGATTGTTGTTGATGCAGACTCGATGGGCTGAATGGTCTCCTTATGCACCATAGGGATTGTATGAAGCATTTGAGAAGACTGTTTGGAGGGGAATATGCTGGAGAGGGGTCTGCCCAAGAATAGTCAATATGGTAACAATGCCCTGAGCAACATGAGACAGAGTCTCTGCTAGACTTCTGAAGGTGTGAAACAGATAAAAATATAGCAGTTGCATTTATAAAGCACCCTTTATGACCACTGGGTGTCTGAAAGTATTTTATGATCAATTTAAGACTTTTAAAGTTTCACCACCATTGTAATGCATTTGATTTCCTGTATAGTGAAATAGTATTGATAATGATCAAAGAACAAGAACAAAGAACAAAGAACAGTACAGCACAGGAAACAGGCCCTTCGGCCCTCCAAGCCTGTGCCGCTCCTTGGTCCAACTAGACCAATCGTTTGTATCCCTCCATTCCCAGGCTGCTCATGTGACTATCCAGGTAAGTCTTAAACGATGTCAGCGTGCCTGCCTCCACCACCCTACCCGGCAGCGCATTCCAGGCCCCCACCACCCTCTGTGTAAAAAACGTCCCTCTGATATCTGAGTTATACTTCGCCCCTCTCACCTTGAGCCCGTGACCTCTCGTGATCGTCACCTCCGACCTGGGAAAAAGCTTCCCACTGTTCATCCTATCTATACCCTTCATAATCTTGTACACCTCTATTAGATCTCCCCTCATTCTCCGTCATTCCAAGGAGAACAACCCCAGTCTACCCAATCTCTCCTCATAGCTAAGACCCTCCATATCAGGCAACATCCTGGTAAACCTTCTCTGCACTCTCTCTAACGCCTCCACGTCCTTCTGGTAGTGCGGCGACCAGAACTGGACGCAGTACTCCAAATGTGGCCTAACCAGCATTCTATACAGCTGCATCATCAGACTCCAGCTTTTATACTCTATACCCCGTCCTATAAAGGCAAGCATACATATGCCTTCTTCACCACCTTCTCCACCTGTGTTGCCACCTTCAAGGATTTGTGGACTTGCACACCTAGGTCCCTCTGTGTTTCTATACTCCTGATGACTCTGCCATTTATTGTATAACTCCTCCCTACATTATTTCTTCCAAAATGCATCACTTCGCATTTATCCGGATTAAACTCCATCTGCCACCTCTCCGCCCCATTTTCCAGCCTATCTATATCCTGCTGTATTGCCCGACAATGCTCTTCGCTATCCGCAAGTCCAGCCATCTTCGTGTCATCCGCACACTTGCTGATTACACCAGTTACACCTTCTTCCAAATCATTTATATATATCACAAATAGCAGAGGTCCCAGTACAGAGCCCTGCGGAACACCACTGGTCACAGACCTCCAGCCGGAAAAAGACCCTTCGACCACTACCCTCTGTCTCCTATGGCCAATGATGTGGAGATGCCGGCGTTGGACTGGGGTAAACACAGTAAGAAGTTTAACAACACCAGGTTAAAGTCCAACAGGTTTATTTGGTAGCAAAAGCCACACAAGCTTTCGAGGCTCTCGAAAGCTTGTGTGGCTTTTGCTACCAAATAAACCTGTTGGACTTTAACCTGGTGTTGTTAAACTTCTTCCTATGGCCAAGCCAGTTCTCCACCCATCTAGCACTTCTCCTTGTATCCCATGAGCCTTAACCTTCTTAACCAACCTGCCATGTGGGACTTTGTCAAATGCCTTACTGAAATCCATATAGACGACATCCACGGCCCTTCCTTCATCAACCGTTTTTGTCACTTTCTCAAAAAACTCCACCAAATTTGTAAGGCACGACCTCCCTCTTACAAAACCATGCTGTCTGTCTGTCACTAATGAGATTGTTCCGTTCTAAATGCACATACATCCTGTCTCTAAGAATCCTCTCCAACAACTTCCCTACCACGGACGTCAAGCTCACCGGCCTATAATTTCCTGGGTTATCCCTGCTACCCTTCTTAAACAACGGGACCACATTCGCTATCCTCCAATCCTCAGGGACCTCACCCGTGTCCAAAGAAGCGACAAAGATTTCCGTCAGAGGCCCAGCAATTTCATCTCTCGTCTCCCTGAGCAGTCGAGGATAGATGCCATCAGGCCCTGGGGCTTTGTCGGTTTTAATATTCCCTAAAAAACCTAACACTTCCTCTCTTGTAATGGAGATTTTCTCTAACGGGTCAACACTTCCCTCCGAGACACTCCCGGTTAACACGCCCCTCTCCTTCGTGAATACCGATGCAAAGTATTAATTTAGGATCTCCCCTAGTCCCTTGATTCCAATGATTCCCTATCATTGTTGGAGATCTTTTTTAAAAACTTTTTTTTACTGTTATCTCTCTCACTTCATCCATCTTTCTTTCTTGTATTTCACTTTTGAGACTTGATTTGACATTAAATTTAAACGTTTTGATTGACTTTCTCATTTAGACTCTCTCTGATCTTGACTGGGATTGGTTTACTGGGTGAGGGGGAGAGTATGGAGTTCTGCTTGGGAATCCTGTAAGTCTGTGTCTAAACTCTTAGCTCCACAGCACTTACCTTTCTTCCAGCAGGTGCCTTGCAAGGAACATAGAAACATGTGGATTAGGAGCAGGAGTAGGCCACTCGGCCCTTTGAGTTTGCTCCACCATTCAATACAATGATGGCTGATCCGATTGTAAGCTCCTGCCTACACCTTTCACCCCTTCGTTTACCCGGGAAGCTAGCATGATTGATAGGCTTGGCTCTCTGTAAGGCAAGATGTACTCTGAAGGAGATAGCAGGCCAGAACAAGTAAGGAAACTGCAGTTGGAGCAGTGATATGATGGCACAGGGGTTAGTACTGCTGCCTCACAGCACCAGAGACCCAGGTTTGATTCCGGCCTTGGGTCACTGTCTGTGTGGAGTCTGCATGTTCTCCTCGTGTCTGTGTGAGTTTCCTCCGGGTGCTCCAGTTTCCTCCTACAGTCTGAAAGATGTGCTGGTTAGAAACTAGAAGCAGGAGTAGGCCATTTGACCCTTTGAACCTGCTCCGCCATTCATGTTGATCATCAAATTCAATATCTTGACCCCCCCCTTTCCCCTTTAGCCCCAAGAGCTATATCTAATTTCTTCTTAAAATCAGGCAACGTTTTAAACATAGAAATGTAGAAGATAGGAGGAGGCCATTTGGTCCTTCGAGCCTGCTCCGCCATTCATTACGATCATGGCTGATCATCCAATTCAATAGCCTAATCCTGCTTTCTCCTCATAACCTTTGATCCCATTCGCCCAAGTGCTATATCCAGCCGCCTCTTGAATACATCCAATGTTTTGGCGTCAACTACTTCCTGTGGTAATGGATTCCACAGGCTCACCATTCTTTGGGTGAAGAAATGTCTCCTCACCTCCATCCTAAATGATCTACCCGGAATCCTCAGACTGTGACCCCTGGTTCTGGACTCCCCCACCATCGGGAACATCCTCCCTGCATCTGCCCTGTCTAGTCCTGTTAGAATTTTATAAGTCTCTATGAGATCCCCCTCATTTGTCTGAACTCCAGCGAAAACAATCCTAACCTAGTCAATCTCTCTTCATACATCAGTCCTGCCAACCCCGGAATCAGCCTGGTAAACAATACACCTGGTTAGGTGCATTGGCCATGCTAAATTCTCCCTCAGTGTACCCAAACAGTTGTCGGAGTGTGGCGACAAGGGGATTTTCACAGTAACTTCATTGCAGTGTTAATGTGAGTATACTTGTGACTAATAAATAAATAAACTCTTGATAAAGGTTGAGATTGCAGTTGTGAATTGGGGCTGGTTCGATTCTGGAGAGGGGATCCAATTATGGGTGGAGACTGTGGGTTGGGTAAGAGAGGCGCACCTAGGAGGTTTCAAACCTGGCAATGGTCTGATTTGGGGAATCGGATCTGAGGGTAGTCAGATTGCGGAGCCGGGGGAGTGGGGGGGTGGGGTGTGTTGGAGGAACAGGGGGGTTGTTGGGTGAGTTGTAACCTCCAAAAATGGGTGGGGTTGGGGTTCGATGGGACCTGATAATTTCGAAACTCTCCACCCACCTCTGACCTAACGAAGGGTCACCCAGACTCAAAACGTTGACTCTATTCACTCTCCACAGAAGCTGCCAGACCTGTTGAGATTATCCAGCATTTTCTGTTTTTGTTTCAGATTCCAGCATCCGCAGTATCATGCTTTTATCTACCACCTCCGACCTGCCCGCTTCTGACTTAATAGACGCTGGATAGTGGGAGGTGGATTCTTGCGATCCCAGAGTGAGCGGATAGCAATCCTGTCGGGTTAGAAGCAGCGAAGCTTAGGAGGCCAAGCAGAAACCCACTGCCTCTCCTGGCCCCCGAGCAGTGCTGGATAAACACTTCAATGTTCCAGCATAGCTGTCTTCACTTCATTTCAGCTGCCAGGATTGCCAAACCCCAGTCTACCAGCATTAAAGCTGGAAATCAGATTAAAATCCAAGGTATGCTGTCTCATTGTAATACTGAAATGAATAACATGTCTGCTGAATGCCCAGAATAACATCCCAGCCTCTGTTAAGCCAGAAGCGGGCAGAGCGGAGTGGTAAATAAAAGCAAAATACTGCGGATGCTGGAATCTGAAACAAAAACTGAAAATACTGGAAAATCTCAACAGATCTGACAGCATCTATGGAGAGAGGACAGAGCCAATATTTTGAGTCTGGATGGTTAAAAAAAAGTAAAGTTTATTTATTAGTCACAGGTAAGGCTTATATCAACAGTGCAAAGAAGTTACTGCGAAATTCCCCTTGTCGCCACATTCCGGTGCCTGTTCGGGTCAATGGACCTAACCAGCACATCTTTCAGACCATGGGAGGAAACCGGAGCACCCGGAGCAAACCCACGCAGACACGGGGAGAACGGGCAAACTCTGCACTGACAGTGACCCAAGTCGGGAATCGAACCCGGATTCCTGGCACTGTGAGGCAGCAATGCTAACCATTGTGCCACCGTGCTGCTCTGCGATGGCCAGACGTGGGTTGAGGTCAAGTTTGAGATCTTTGAAATGATCAAATCCCATCAAACCCTGCCCGTTTTTGGATGTTACAGCTCACCCAACACCCCCCCCCCCACCCCACCCACCCTCCCCCACTCCACTCTCCCCCTCTGTCGAAGGCATCATGTTGAAATTATTTTATCCACGACAAATTCCTGCTGCATAGAAAGTCTGCGGGCAAGTCTGAATGCAATGGAGAGCAAGTCTAATGTTTGCTTATCCCTCGGAACAAAATCCAGGCCAATATTTACCCCCTTTAAGCTAACTAACGCTAAGTTGTAAATTGTGTTGAATGGTGTTTTCCTCGGCTGTGTAACGTAGAACTGCCTCCCAGTGGAGGTAAGAATAAACTGCAACTGCTGCAAACCTGTTGTTTGTATAGTTTAGCTCCCGAAAGCACATCTGAACCTGACCCAGCATGAATTCATCAGAACAGTTCGTCAAAAAAAGATTCGATTCCTAAACTGCAGGAAGGTGAACAAATGCAGCAAACATTAATTGAAAACATTTCTATCACCACGAGGTGAATATAATGATAGCAGTTATATTCTACAAGATGCTATGGATTGTCACTGCTTGGTGCTAAAACTGCACTGTTGCCCGCTCATCGTTAAAGCTGGTATTGTTTGGAGGAAGGTTTGTTTCGCGTAACAACAATAACCTAATAGGCTTTACTGGCTAAAGATTTCCACCGGAGAACTGTCATTGCTGATTAACATAATCATGACATGACAACCAATTGTATCACCGGCCTGGTGACCGTCATAAGACCTTATCTGTGCAGAATGACATCCCGAGCAGCTGATATTTCAGAGCAGCTTGTGCTTTTAAGCTTGATATCATTCTGCAGTCTCCAAATGAAGCTGCCTTGTATTTGAACGATTCCGAAACAGTGCAAGTAGCTGGTGAAAGCGCAAGGCCCTTCATGTTGTTGAAAATGCCAGCAGCGAGTTCACTTCAGATGCAGAGTGAAGTGCGTTGAAGAGCAGCACTGATCATAGACTTGATGGGCCAAATGGCCTCCTTCTGTACTGTTGGGATTCTATCATAGATAGAATCCCAACAATACAGAAGGAGGCCATTTGGCCCATCAAGCCTGCACCGGAAACAATCCCACCCAGGCCCTAACCCCACATATTTACCCTGCTAATCCCTGACACTAGGGGCAACTTAGCATGGCCAATCAACCTAACCTGCACACCTTTGGACTGTGAAAGGAAACCAGAGCACCCAGAGGAAACCCACGCAGACACAGGGAGAACGAGCAAACTCCACACAGGCAGTGACCCGAGGCCAGATTAAACCCGGGTCCCTGGAGCTGTGAGGTAGCAGTGCTAACAGTGCTAGCAGTGATTAGGTGCTTTGACCCAAACAGGCACCGGAGTGTGGCGACGAGGGGAATTTCACAGTAACTTCATTGCAGTGTTAATGTAAGCCTACTTGTGACTAATAAATAAACTTTACTTTACTTTAACCACTGTGTCACCTGATGTTACTACTGATTTTCCACCCCCACAATCCCACTGCCCCTCTCTGAACCACCATGAATTGGGTAAATTCCACCCTATAAGTCAGTGGTCAGTACATGTATATGTGTTTAATATACAACAAAATGGAACTGCACTTAAGTTGAGACAGGCAATGGCCCAGATCTTCCCTTTCTAGGGGCAAGCGCTAAGCAGCGACCCAGATTTGGCCCACAAGGTGCAGAAAAGGTCAGGTGGGTGGGGAGGGTGAGTTATCGGGGTTTGAGTCTTTCCGCTTTGAACAACTCCCAGCAACTGGCTGAAGAAGGAAAAGGAGGAACAGCTTGCGTTTATATAGTGCCTTTCATGACCTCAGGACATCCCAAAGTGTTTTCCAGCCAATGAAGGACTTTTGCAGCTGCACTCACCGTTTTAGTGTAGGAAATGCAGAAAAAAAGTGGCACAGTAAGATCCCATATACAGGATGACAAGAGCTGGGAACAGCTGGAGCAAGATCTCCTGTTCACTTTTTCAGCCCAACACTTGTATTGATAATAAAAACTCAACATCAAATGTATATGGGATTCACGTGATCCTGATATTGGTTTGGAGAGAATGATTAGAAATCAGAAAATGCTGGAAATTCTTATTGAGTTTTAACAGCAAAACTCATCAGCATTTGTTGATTTGATTTGATTTATTGTCACATGAATAGTATACAGTGAAAATATTTGTTTCTCATGCGTTATAAAGACCAAGCATACCGTTCATAGAGAAGGAAAGGAGTGCAGAATGTAATATTGCAGCCATAGCTAGGGTGTAGCGAAAGATCAACTTAATGCAAGGTAGGTCCATTCAAAAGTCTGATGGCAGCAGAGAAGAAGCTGTTCTTGCATTGGTTGGTACGTGTCCCCAGACTTTTGTTCCTTTTTCCCAACGGAAGAAGGTGGAAGAGAGCATGCCTGGGGTACGTGGGGTCCTTGATTATGCTGGCTACTCTTCTGAGGCGTCAGGAAGTGTAGATGGAGTCAATATATGGGAGACTGTTTTATGTGATAGACTGGGCTTCTTTCACGACCCTTTGTGGCTTTTTTGCAGTCTTGGACAGAGCAGGAGCCATACCACGCACTGATACAACCTCTCTATGGTGCATCTGTTGGTCCTGTTTCTACCCAGCAGCTGGTTAGGTTCCATAGAAATAGAATCATAGAAACCCTACAGTGCAGAAGGAGGCCATTCAGCCCATCGAGTCTGCACCGACCACAATCCCACCCAGGCCCTACCCGCTAATCCCTTTTTTTTCACCCGCTAATTTACCCGCTAGTCCCTCTAACCTACGCATCCCAGGACTCTAAGGGGCAATTTTTAACCTGGCCAATCAACCTAACCCGCACATCTTTGGACTGTGGGAGGAAACCGGAGCACCCGGAGGAAACCCACGCAGACACGAGGAGAATGCGCAAACTCCACACAGACAGTGACCCAAGCCGGGAATCGAACCCGGGACCCTGGAGCTGTGAAGCAGCAGTGCTAACCACTGTGCTACCGTGCTGGTTGGGTCCCCAATGGTTCCCAACAATCGGAGAAGATTGGGGCATGGTGGAGTGATTTTGTGAGTTCTGGGAAACCCATCCCACAGCTCTTAAAGACAAATGCTCAAAAGTAAGGAACAAAGCTTCATTTGCATGCTTTAATTAAAGATTGTTCACTCCAACGGGGGTTACCTGGATCAGGCCCAAGCCCACTATGGTTAAGCTGAAAGTAGGTGCGTTTATAATGGTTTGGGATCAGGTTTCACAGTTCTACTGATTTTGCCACACCACCCCCACCGTCCCATTGTCCCTCTTTGTACCACCATGCAATGGCTAATGTTCCATCCTCTAAATCAGTAGTCAGTATATGTGTATAATATACAACAAATGGAACTGAACTTAAGTTGAAATAAGTAATGGCCCAGATCTACCAGTCTCCTGATCATCAGCAACCCTGATGTGGAGATGCCGGCGTTGGATTGGGGTAAACACAGTAAGAAGTTTAACAACACCAGGTTAAAGTCCAACAGGTTTATTTGGTAGCAAAAGCCACACAAGCTTTCGGAGCTCCAAGCCCCTTCTTCAGGTGAGTGGGAATTCTGTTCACAAACAGGGCATATAAAGACACAGACTCAATTTACATGAATAATGGTTGGAATGTGAATACTTACAGCTAATCAAGTCTTTAAGATACAAACAACGTGAGTGGAGAGAGCATCAAGACAGGCTAAAAAGATGTGTATTGTCTCCAGACAGGACAGCCAGTGAAACTCTGCAGGTCCAGGCAAGCTGTGGGGATTACAAATAGTGAGACATGAACCCAATATCCCGGTTGAGGCCGTCCTCATGTGTGCGGAACTTGGCTATCAGTTTCTGCTCAGCGACTCTGATATTCGGGTAAGCGTTCTCCAAGGCAGCCTTCACAACACACGACGGCGCAGACGTTGTTTGTATCTTAAAGACTTGATTAGCTGTAAGTATTCGCATTCCAACCATTATTCATGTAAATTGGAGACAATACACATCTCTTTAACCTGTCCTTAACCCTCTCTCCACTCACATTGTCTGTACCTTTAAGACTTGATTACCTGTAAAGACTCGCATTCCAACCATTATCTTGTAAATTGAGTTTGTGTCTTTATATGCCCTGTTTGTGAACAGAACTCCCACTCACATGATGAAGGAGCAGCGCTCCGAAAGCTGTGGCTTGTGCTACCAAATAAACCTGCTGGACTTTAACCTGGCGTTGTGAGACTTCTTATTGTCTATATATTCACCAGAGATTGCAAACTATAGAATATTATGGTGGACCTGAAACTATTTTTACAATGTTACTCTCAGAATCCTTCTTCAAAAAGAACCACCTCAAGGTTCAGCTATATTTTGGATGATGATATCTCTGCCACACTTAAAAGAGACGGCCCAGCTTGTTCAAATTAAACTCACTAACCATGGTCACTGAAGCATACATCAACTATGTTCATTGAAGCCACATCAGCAAATCAGTTTCCCCCCATTCTAATGACAATTGTTACTTGAAATAACTTGCTCTTTGTGGAGACACATTGGCATCTTCCTGCACCACGATTTCACTGCTAGTTTGTAAAGTAAGCCAGGCTGGCACAGGACAGTTCAGCCACTTCTAAAGAATATTTGTGGGCAAATCTATTTGTGGGTTAGCTTTAAGTACTTAGTACTTCCAACAACGTTCCAACTCATCAGACTCTGCAATTTCTGCTCCATTCAACTCAGATCTACTCAATTTCCATTATCTTCGCTAATCAATCAAACTCCATAATTCAGTAATAGCCCACCATCCCTGCAACAATTAAAGCTCAAGTTGCAACAGGATAAGTTGTGCAGTGGGTTAGTGATTGATTCTTTCACCTCTTTGACCTGGTTTTGTGCCTAACCCTAACTGGTAGGATGAAGAACCCTTTGTTTGAATAACAGGAAGGCTCCAGTGTGAAATGAGTTTGGTTTTTTAGAAGACAAGGTAGATTTACAGTAAAATTACACAAAAATTAATAGCTCCTGACAAGTGGGGCCTTTATGTTTCTCCTCTCTGTCTTTTTTCTTATCAACAGTATAAATATTTCCAAGCTAGTTCACCAACAAAAAGCATCTTATTATAGAAATGCTGGACATGTATTCAGCCTCATCGGCGACATCCCAAAAGATCTCAGAGTCTAATCTGTCCCACGCACTGGGCCAGCACATAGCTCACTGTTGTGCATCACCCTTCCTATTGTCGGGAACAAAAAAAAATTAATAAATTGAATTATTAATGCATCACTTTATTGTATTTTACCCATGTCTGCCTAGCAAAGCCAGTGCAATAAAGGAGGAAGTACATTTATTTTCCAATTAGGCTGTGATCTATAGAATGAAATCCACAGCAAATGGAGTTCCAATACAGTAAATTAACTTGTTAGAGACTTGTATGTATGACAAGCCCTATAAATAAAGGAGCTAACTTCTACCGGAACAACCTTGACCTGTTACAGCTTAATTCTTTCTTGAAGTGTATTTCAACTGTAAAGCCACGGGTTGGGAATTAACAGAAGCTAAAGGAAGTTTGGATTTAAAAACTGTTGCAAAACTCAGCCAGCAGTCCACCATTATTCAGAATAGCTGATTTTGGCTAAACCCCAGGAATCTCGTAGAAACTTATAAAATTCTAACAGGGTTAGTCAGGGTAGATTTAGTAAGAATGTTCCCGATGGTGGAGGAGTCCAGAACTAGGGGTCATAGTTTGAGGATAAGGGGTAAACATTTTAGAACTGAGGTGAGGAGAAATTTATTCACCCAGAGAGTGGTGGACGCAGAATGAATTCTATCAATTCGAACGCAGCAACATGCCTTAACTAGATCTCAACAATGACTTGTATAAATCTCAACCATGCACTTAATCTAGATTTTAACAATATGCCCTCATTTGGATTTCAGTGATGCGCTTTAATCTTGACCTCAACAGAAAGCAGTTGTCACATTTCAAGAAGAAATTAGATATGGTTCTGGAGGCTAAAGGGATCAAGGGATGTGGGAGGAAAGGGGGGTCAGGATATTGAATTTGATGATCAGCCATGATCATAATGACTGTCGGAGCAGGCTTAAAGGACTGAGTGACCTAATCCTGCTTCTAGTTTCTATTTATCATTCTCTGAATACAACCTAAGTATTGGTCTGGAGTAAACTACCTGAAAATGTGGGGGAAGCAGATTCAATAGTAACTTTCAAAAGAGAAATACTGGGGGGGTACGATTCTCCCAAGTCGCTGTGCTGCTTGAGCACCGGGCAGTGCCAAGGGGGGGGGGGGGGCAGGGCAAGAGGGGCGGGGTGTTCGATGGGGGGGGGGTGTCCCACTGCCACTCTGCACAGTGATTGGTGGCAGAAGGAGGGAGGATTGTGATCAGGTTGGCCATCTGGGTTGGGGGGGTGGGGGTTGAAGCTGCCGGGAGAAGGGGGCTGGTCATGGGGGGGATGCGGGTGGGAGACACATCAGGTTTTGCCCAGGGAGGTCCAGGAGGCCTGCAATCTGGGGAGGGGGGGGTGGGGTGGTGGCGGTCTCTGCAAGGCCCAGCGATGGAGGTTGCGGGGCTGGTCAGTGATTGGGAGGCTGGCAGTGTGGGGTCACTGCGCATGCGCTGATCTCCGCTCTGACAGAGCAACGCATGCGCTGCGGCCTGTTCAGCGATATGCTGCTGGCCTCCTGGGCTGGAATAGGCCCTGCCACTGGTTTTTAGAGGGAATCCCGTGTGGTGAACCATCGTTGGTTCCCACTAGGTAGTACTGAGCCAGGGTCTGGCCAGTACTACGGGTATGTATATATGTTGCTGTTGGGGGTTAGGGATGGGTTGTTCTACTTGTTGCTGTTGGGGTTAGGGTTGGGCTGTTACACTGTATTATAGTTATTATGGTACATCCCAGTCGGGCTCCGCCTCCTGGGAGAGGTATAAAGGTCACTGCTCTGTCTGGGACCCCTCAGTCTGGGATCGTGTACTATATATGGTAGCTTCGTTGTAATAGTAAATAAAAATCTTTATTTCCTTGAGCATCTCAAGCCTCGTGTGTGATAACGCGCATCATCCCGCTAGCGCACTTTGTGACGCACGGAGTGTTGGACATTCGCTCTGAAAACCAGCAGGAATTACTCCCATTTTCCTGCAATTTGGCGACTTAGAATCTTTTGGGAAAATCCCAGCCTAGGCCCCCATTTAAAAAGGGAGTGTAAAACAATTGCAGGGCTTTGTGGAGAAGAGCAGGTGGGGTGGGACTAATTGAGAGCTCTTTTACCAAGCCCGTGCAAACATGATTTGTCAAATGGCCTGTTTCTCCATTGCATGATCCTGTGTGTGAGTACACTGCAAAACTGTCAGAAGCTTTCTTTACACGTGAATAACATAAACGCAGACAAAATATTTGGTTCAGCACAACTGATAAACATTGATTGTCTTTCTTTGAGTAAATTCAAAACCATTGCATCAGAGATTCAAAATTTTTAATACAGCAATAAAACGAGATGTTACAATTAATCACATTTACATGGAGCACTTTCATAGCAAGAAATAACATTGGGTGGAGTATTGTTTGTGAAATGATAAAGAGCACTCATTTTAATACTGAATTTGAAATAAAGCCAGTTCTGGATGAAGTAGTTAGCCCAGTTACATGTTTTAACTTCATTCCTTCACGCTTGCAGCCCAGTTTCTGTCCTTTACATGTTTTACTTCATTCATTCACACTTCTGAGCAACACACGCGCACTCCTGCATGTCGATGACTTTGTGTTGTAGCACAGTCCCGTTCTGACATCTCAGTGGCACTAGCATAGGTGCCGATGCAGTTGCTGTACAGCAGGAGCATTCGTTCTGCAAGCCATCCTTCTCTATGGAGTATGCAGTTTTACTTAGACAGTGCCCCTGTAAAATAAAATGAGCCAACAATTGGATAGTGACACATCGTGAAAACGGCATCCAATTTCAGAAATAGTACACTTTTGCTTCTTCTTGAGACAATATATTAATTTTGAGCGGTTATTTTGGCAGCGGGCTTTGGTATGCAGGAATGGGCATGATGCCTGAGAAATGGATAAATTCTTCAATGTTTGACACCCATACTCAATACGGAACATTATCAGGTCAGAACCAAATGCAGAATGAATTCTATCAATTCTAACACAGCAACTTGCCTTAGCTAGATCTCAACAATGACTTATATAGATCTCAACCATGCGCTTAATCTAGATTTTAACAATATGCCCTCATCTGGATTTCAATAATGTGTGTTAATCTCGACTTCAGAAGAGCAGCCATAATGCTAAAGTAATAATAGTTCAGGGTGGAAATTCCCTGCCTCTTCTGCCAGTGGGATTTTATGGTCCCGTCAATGTCAATGGTCTTTGGAATGGCTTACTGCATTTTACCACCCCGTTGAGATGGGACCATACAATCGGCCCTCAGTTTCCACAAATCAAGCAACCTGGTGACCTTGTATCAAGAATTTATAGACAGCTCTGTGTGGCAAACCCGTTTCCTGGGAATGACAAGAGAAAGAACCCAAAACTAGGGTATTTAGAACCTTCTCAAGCAGCAATCCTCTGAGCTGCAATTGAAGCCAGCTCTCACAAGTGAAAGGTTGCTTATTTGCTATCTTAGCTGCGTTCTAGGCATAAACCTTCACACAATAGGAGGAACAACATACGTCAACAACATGTCAACAATTCAGCTGCTAAATACTGCATTCCATCCTGCCGCTCTTCCACATTTCCATCCATTGACAAATTCCATGCTCTAATTCCCCATATTCACCCTCATCACAGTTCATACTGGCAATGCTAAATTACTGATTCCTTGTTTCAATATATTGTTATAATTATGAGCTTACTCATAGTTTTATGTCTGACATAGAAACATAGAAACTAGAAGCAGGAGTAGGCCATTCAGCCCTTCGAGCCTGCTCCACCATTCATTACAATCATGGCTGATCATCAAATTCAATATCCTGATGCCTCTTTCCCCATATCCTTTGATCACTTTAGCCCCAGTTTGGAACTGTATATTTAAATTTTGGGTGAACTAAAGGAGGCCATGTGATCTGTTCTACAGTCTAACAAAGAACAAAGAACAAAGAACAACACAGCACAGGAATAGGCCCTTCGGCCCTCTAAGCCCATGCCGTTCCCTGGTCCAAACCAGACCATTCTTTTGTATCCCTCCATTCCCACTCCATTCATGTGGCTATCTAGATAAGTCTTAAATGTTCCCAGTGTGTCTGCCTCCACCACCTTGCCCGGCAGCGCATTCCAGGCCCCCACCACCCTCTGTGTAAAATACGTCCTTCTGATATCCGTGTTAAACCTCCCCCCCCTCACCTTGAACCTATGACCCCTCGTGAACGTCACCACCGACCTGGGAAAAAGCTTCCCACCGTTCACCCTATCTATGCCTTTCATAATTTTATACACCTCTATTAGGTCACCGCTGATCCTCCGTCTTTCCAGTGAGAACAACCCCAATTTACCCAATCTCGCCTCATAACTAAGCCCTTCCATACCAGGCAACATCCTGGTAAACCTCCTCTGTAGTCTCTCTAAAGCCTCCACGTCCTTCTGGTAGTGTGGCGACCAGAACTGGGCGCAGTATTCCAAATGCGGCCGAACCAACGTTCTATACAACCGCAACATCAGACCCCAACTTTTATACTCTATGCCCCATCCTATAAAGGCAAGCATGCCATATGCCTTCTTCACTACCTTCTCCACCTGTGACGTCACCTTCAAGGATCTGTGGACTTGCACACCTAGGTCCCTCTGCATATCTACACCCTTTATGGTTCTGCCATTTATCGTATAGCTCCCCCCTATGTTAGTTCTACCAAAATGCATCACTTAGCATTCATCTGGATTGAACTCCATCTGCCATTTGATAGAGATCAAAGGAAGGCTTAGTATGTTTTACTGAGAGGAAGGCGTAAGATGTTATGCTTGGAGACAATGGTAGTAGTATCTAACTTCACAATGAGTAGAATCAAAGGGCTTGATCCTTACACCTGCCTCCCCCAAAACTAAAAGCCTGGTCAGGATACTGCCCACAAAAAACAGCCATTTTACGCTTGGCAAGGTGTTTGGCTTAAGATGCGATTTCCGATTTGATCTGGGGGAAATAGCCCCACCTCAGAGGGCTGCCGGCCAATCTGATTGGTCAGCAGCTCTGTAGTCCAAGCAGCGCCAGGTTCGAGCAGTGGCCACTGCTGGGACTACAGCCAGAACCTGGAAGAAGAAGAAGCTCTCGACGCCAAACTGAAGGTAAGTCTGGGGTATCAGCAGGGCCTGGCTGTGAAACCCCAGTGAGGGAGGATGAGGAGCATGTGAGTCCATGTTTGAGAGGCCAGCAGGAAAGGCCTCAAGGGGAAAGTGTGATCTTGGGGAGGGGCGCCTCCGATGGGCCAAGGGGACACCCAAAAGAGGTCCCCAAGTTGTACCTGACTCCAGCTCCAGGACTCAGTAAAAGCTGTTAAGCTACCCATTTGGCATGGGCCTCCTATGTCATGGGTAAATGAGCAGTGGGGTGGGGTGGGGTGAGGCACTTCAGTGGCTATTCATCTGACACCTCCACAACCTCCCCCCCACCCCACCCCCCCCACCCCCCCCTTAAAATGGGAGACAGGTTGGGAACAGGTGGGAATGCAGCAGGCAGGACACCCATTATATGTTACCAGCATCCCATCTTCAAAATTGCCAACAGAGAGCATAAAATCCAGGCCTGAGTCTCCCAAAGCCCCAGATAGGTGATGTAGATATTTGATTGTAAATAGTTGTACTGTTAACTATCCACTTACTTCCATGTTGAAAGAAAGTTGGGGGTTAAGGATAGATCATTTACATTTCTCCCTAGATCCGAGGCTAATGTTTTTCACATTGCCACTGGGGAGAGGGCAGAGGACATCATTTTTGACTTCAAGCTACATCCTTCCCTTCAAATCGCGCACAGTTAGGAGAGATTCTGTACAGTCAGCAGAGAGACGAGGATGCTCCATCTTGTGAGCTACCGCAGCCAGATATCTGAGGAAGACAGTCTCCAGTTGAACAGGCACATCCTGCAGCCTTCTGATGATTCTGGGAAATATGTTCTCAACATGGTCAAGAGGAAGAAGATTCATCAGAAGAAGCTTTACTGCTGCCGATGGGTTTCCAAAAAATCTCTGAAAACTGAGGAAAGCGCCTCAAGCCTCTCACTAAAAGTTACTATGTGGCAAAACAAGGATAACAGAACCCATTGGAATCTTATAGCAAAGATGGTTGGTTTGTTTCAAGGACTGTAATTCTGTGGAGAGTGTGATATGTGGCGAGTATAAAAGCAGAACATTCCTTTCTGCAGTTTAAATTATAAGTTGCTTGCAAAAAGAAAATAGTGTTTAGTCAATAGTGGTTTTTAGCCATCTCTTACAGTAAAAGTTTTAAATCAAGAAATCTTAATGTGTCATTCTTTGGGCTATTAACTGCAGGTTTGTTTTTTTAAAGCTTTCGCTACAGGCCTCTCAGTATACATGAGTATCACGTGTCTCCAAAACAGGACAATTCTAAGCAACCCTTTGTGCTCCAGGTTGGCCTATCCCCTTATAATTTCACAGACAATTAAATATACCTAAAATGTAGTCTGTTGTGCTGTAGGGAACACAACAGCCTATTTTCACTCAGCAAGGTTCCATAATAGCTTTGAGACAGACGACCAGATAATCTCTTTTAGTAAGGCTGGTTGTGGGATAAATATAGATCTGGACACTGGGGAGACAGTTCAGTCGTACTGCGGGATCTTTAATGTCCATTGAGAGGGAACACTTGGGCTCACATCTTAACCAACCTCCATCAGTGCCAGTAAGGACCATGCCCTCTACTGTGCTGGGTTTGTGGGACGTGTTTATATATGCGAAAATGAATGCAAACAGAAGATTTTTTGAATGATTTGATCAGGCACTGAATAGATGCAATTTTCTAATCTCAGCGACCTTGTGCAGCACCCCTCTGTGGCAAGGTCTGGTAATGCTGCATACACCACACGTCTGTACCCATACCGTGTCACCTTTAAGGCCTGAATAATCACCAAGTGAAATATGCCACGCAGTCACAATTCTGCTGAGAATAGCACACTTGAGACTTTTCATTAAAGATAAAGTCACATCACAAGGTTAAGTGGTGCTTATGATGCGACTTTGTGGGACTTTTAAGAATCCAGACCTCGGTGCAATAAGTATTTCTACTGCAACTTTCAGGTGTACATGTTCTGAATTCTATTAATGAGACTTAAATAATGGTAGCATCTTTTCCACCTAAATTAATTTTTAGAAGTAGGAAGGTTGTTTGCTTGCAAGGTAACAAATACAATACACCCATCAAGTGCAAAGAAGCTGTGTATATAAAATTACTGAAAATGTTGATACGTAGGTGTAGGTTGGTGTACTCAAGCCAGGCTCCCTTTGTAGGGATTTGTTTGAAGGGAGCCCTGGAGTTAAGGTAATCAAAACCCTATGGTTATCCAAGAATTAAAGAATGATTGCAAGAATGATTCTAAGTGTCCAGCTAGCGTGAAAATGGAAGAGTTCCTGATCCATTTTTTGGGTGAGTTTTCATACCCTTACATACTTAGACATTGAAAAAATGGTGTAGACTATTTCTAGCTGCTGCAGGCAGTGAGCTGGGCTTAATTCCCCAGCCAGCCTATAGAGGGAGCTACTGCACTTGTGCAGACCTCCGATGCCGCACATACGCAATTGCGATAGCAGGGGTCTGTCAGGCAGCCTCGACAAATTCCCACCATCACCCCCTCCCCCAGCAATCGCAGGGGTCTGCGGCCGATTGCGAGCTCCACAATGCATGAACATCTAGCCCCTGCCACCCCTCCCACCCCGACCAATCGCGAACCCCCCTCCCCCCAAACCCATCGCCTCTGCAGAGTGCGCAGTGGCTCCCCATCCTCCCACCGATCAGGCCATGACCTTCAGGCCCCGGTGGGCAGTGCGAAGGTGCCCGCTGGGCATTGCCCAGGTACCAAGGTACGAGGGTGGCACTGCCCAAGGGGCAACTCCCACGACCCCCCCAGGGAGACTCGATGGCCTCCGGTTCCACTAGTGAGGCCAACAGAACTGTTGTCCGTTCATGGGGAGCAGGTGTTTTCCCGACGAGGCCATGAAGGCAAGTGAGTCTCGATGATTGAGCGCTGGGCTCACTAAACAGATACAAATCTTTATTTGAATAAATTTGAATAAATTATTCAGCCTCTCGCCGGAAATCCGGCTCTCGTAAGATCGTGAGCACCGAGAAATTGGGCATGATCCTGTTTCCTCGGCTCTCGTGCAATTTTATGGGTGGGGCAAACCGGTAAAATCCCAGCCATCATTTTCTCCTTTTCAGTTTCTTTGATTGCTTTTATTTATTTATTCTTAAAGGATTAGGGATAGAGTGGCGGAGGGGCGTGGAAATGATATTGGACTTGCTGGGGCATTTGGAGGTGAGTGATTGCGTAATGATTGTGTAATGATTGCCTTCAGAGTGGCAAGAGGGAGGCAATGCCCGGGTGGTATTATCACTAGACTATTAATTCAGAAGCTCAGCTAATGTTCTGGGGACCAGGGTTCGAATCCCGCCACGGCAGGTGGTGGCATTTAAACTCAACAAAAAATATCTGGAATTAAGAATCTACTGATGACCATGAATCCATTGTCAATTGTTGGAAAAATTAATCTGCTCACTAACGTCCTTTAGGAAAGGAAATCTGCCATCTTTATCTGTTCTGACCTACATGCGACTCCAGAGTCACAGCAATGTGGTTAACTCTCAACTGCCCTCTTAAATGGCCTAGCAAACCATTCAGTTCAAGGGCAACTAGGGATGGGCAATAAATGCTGGCCAGCCAGAATGAATAAAAAAAAGGTTACTAATCCTATTTAAAATAAAATTACAATACTAACAGACAATTTTCTGACATGCACTTCCTTCCAACATGGTCCTGGTTGCCCGGAATGGATAAATGTGCCCTGTGAAGTTCTAACAAATATATTTCAATGGTATATTTACTCTGTAAGATCCACTGTAAAGGCACTGACCTGCAATAGTTAATCCAGTGTTTCATAGGCTGATTTTGCCCTGTCACCTGGATTAATGTTGTAGACAGGTTTTATTGCCTCGCTGACATTATTGATGCTGCAAGGGTTCAAAAGATAGCCATAATGACAGATCACAACACCTACTTCTGGAGTGACATCCTGAGAGGCACCTAACATTGATGATGATTATGATGCTATAAATCCATTCCTATTATATAGGTCATCTCCACAGTCAGAACATTCACATTTGATAAATTCATCATAAGGTGTTACAGCGCACTGAAGCAATGCCTTGGTGCAGTGGGATGCGGATTGTGACCCTGTCTCTGAGGAACAAATAACCTTAGCCGCGTTACTGTGAGGACAGTCCGAGGTATCCAATAGCAATCTCACAGAGGGTGGCACAGTGGTTAGCACTGCTGCCTCGCAGCGCCAAGGACCTGGGTTCGATTCCGGCCTCGGATCACTGTCTGTGTGGAGTTTGCACGTTCTCCCTGTGTTTGCTTTGGTTTCCTCCGGGTGTTCCGGTTTCCCTCCCACACTCCAAAGATTTGCTGGTTAAATGGATTGGCCATGCTAAATTGCTCCTTAGTGTCCCAAGATATTCAGCTTAGGAGGATTGGCCATGCTAAATTGCCCTTTAGTGTTCAAAGATATGCAGGTTAGGTGGATTGGTCATGCTAAATGTGCAGGATTACGGGGATGGGGTGGGCCTGGTAAGATGCTCTTTCCGAGAGTCAGTGCAGACTCGGAGGGCCAAATGGCATTCTGTGGTTCTAAAGACAAGAACCAACGGCTGGTTTGTGATGGCATATGCAGAATGAAACAGTTCATCTAATCCTCCCGTTCCAACTGGCATGTGGAAATTAAAAACACTGGATACTGACTAATAGTTTAGGAATATAGCAGTAAAAAGAATGTGTACAAACAAGTGGACTTAATAATGTTTCAGTTTCTTTCGATTAAGCCATCACTCGTGGAAAATGAACAGAATATTCTAACATTTGAAGTTAACTACTGAAGGAGGCGCCACCATTCAACTTATGGAAAAAGGAACATGTATTTATAATTAAAATGCTCTGCCCGTTCATAATGCTGAACAAATGGTTGTTTTCAATGATGTCATCTAATCCATGCATGCTAGCAACACTAGTGCAGGGGACAGAACAAAGACAGTGCCTGCAAAACCAAAACCTATTAACAAGAATATTTAATTAAGCTATTTAACATTTTAAAGGATTTACACCCACACAGGGAATGGGACTTTGGGAGCTCAGCTGGGTCACTGATAATTCCTTCACTGTAATCTCTTAATGATCAGTAGTCCCAGTGTGTGGGATTTCTATTGATGTCCACTTTGTTACTTGTGTCTGGGCAAGTTAGCATGATTCCCTCCACCTTGCACCAGCTCTAACTTTCTGTGCACCTCGTCACTATTAAGTAGATGCACTTTGCCTTTACAAGCATCGCACTTGCTTTATGATAGCATCCACTTGATACTGTCTGCAAAGCAGCTATTTTCTCATTATACACATGGCGTACAATTTACTGTTGCACGTATGCCACTCAACATATTGCATGCACTTTGTCATTACAAGCACAATGCCTCATGCATTGTATGCACTTTACTTCCACATGCATTGCATGCAGTTTGCCACTAAACTGTATGCACTTTCATGCATGGCGGATAAAATTCAATGTGGGAAAGTGTAAAGCGATGCGCTTGGGGAGGGGTCATATGGAAGGACATAAATGGCACAATTTTGAAAATTGTTCATGAGCAGGGAGAACATGATGTCCCATCAACACAAATTCTTCAGGGTGGCAGCAAAAGTTGGTTAAAAAAGGAGTATATAAACAGAAGCATAAAAACAAAAGAGATCAGGCTAGAACTTTATCATTCACTGGATGGCCTGGAGTTTTGTGGATATTTCTGGGCTTCAGGAATGATGTAAATGCATTGGAACAGGTGTAGAGGATTGCTAGATTGCTACCAGGAATGAGGGACTTTGGTTATCAGAAGTTTGAAAAGCTAGGACTGGTCGCCTTTAGATGTACTTATTAAATATGAATTGGGGTCCAAATATATAAGCTATTGCTTAATTTTGCATTCTTAGCTGAGTAGTAGCACACTCGCCTCTAAGCCAGATTGGTTGGGCATTTGACTCTCAATACAGGACTTGCACACATGATCTGAGCTGACTTCTTAGGAAGAAATGTAGGAAATAGGACCAAGCATAGTCCATTCAGCCCTCAGGCCTGCTCCGTTATTCAGTATGATCGTGACTGATCCGCAATGCCATGTACCTGTACTCATTCCATACTCCGTGATGCCTTTCAAATCTGGAAATCTATCTATTTTTTTTTAAATATATTCAGTGACTTGGTCTCCACAGGCTCTGTGGTAGAGAATTCCACAGGCTCACTACCATGCGAGTGAAGAAATTACTCCTCACCCCAGTCCTAAATGGCTTATCCGATATCGTGAGACTGTGATCCCTTGTTCTAGACACTGTTAGTCTCCATACACCATTTTGAAAAAGACCTACTTATTCCTACTCTCTGTTTTAGAACATAAGAACATAAGAAATAGGAGCAGGAGTAGGCCATCTAGCCCCTCGAGCCTGCCCCGCCATTCAATAAGATCATGGCTGATCTGACGTGGATCAGTACCACTTACCCGCCTGATCCCCATAACCCTTAATTCCCTTACCGCTCAGGAATCCGTCCATCCGCGCTTCAAACATATTCAGCGAGGTAGCCTCCACCACCTCAGTGGGCAGAGAATTCCAGAGATTCACCACCCTCTGGGAGAAGAAGTTCCTCCTCAACTCTGTCTTAAACCGACCCCCCTTTATTTTGAGGCTGTGTCCTCTAGTTTTAACTTCCTTACTAAGTGGAAAGAATCTCTCCGCCTCCACCCTATCCAGCCCCCGCATTATCTTATAAGTCTCCATAAGATCCCCCCTCATCCTTCTAAACTCCAACGAGTACAAACCCAATCTCCTCAGCCTCTCCTCATAATCCAAACCCCTCATCTCCGGTATCAACCTGGTGAACCTTCTCTGCACTCCCTCCAATGCCAATATATCCTTCCTCATATAAGGGGACCAATACTGCACACAGTATTCCAGCTGCGGCCTCACCAATGCCCTGTACAGGTGCATCAAGACATCCCTGCTTTTATATTCTATCCCCCTCGCAAATATAGGCCAACATCCCATTTGCCTTCTTGATCACCTGTTGTACCTGCAGACTGGGCTTTTGCGTCTCATGCACAAGGACCCCCAGGTCCCTTTGCACGGTAGCATGTTTTAATTTGTTTCCATTGAGATAGTAATCCCATTTGTTATTATTTCCTCCAAAGTGTATAACCTCGCATTTCTCAACGTTATACTCCATTTGCCATATCCTCGCCCACTCACTCAGCCTGTCCAAATCTCTCTGCAGATCTTCTCCGTCCTCCACACGATTCACTTTTCCACTTATCTTTGTGTCGTCTGCAAACTTCGTTACCCTACACTCCGTCCCCTCCTCCAGATCATCTATATAAATGGTAAACAGTTGCGGCCCGAGTACCGATCCCTGCGGCACGCCACTAGTTACCTTCCTCCAACCGGAAAAACACCCATTTATTCCGACTCTTTGCTTCCTGTCGGATAGCCAGTCCCCAATCCACTTTAACACACTACCCCCAACTCCGTGTGCCCTAATCTTCTTCAGCAGCCTTTTATGGGGCACCTTATCAAACGCCTTTTGGAAATCCAAAAACACCGCATCCACCGGTTCTCCTCCATCAACCGCCCTCGTCACATCTTCATAAAAATCCAACATGTTCGTCAAGCACGACTTTCCCCTCATGAATCCATGCTGCGTCTGATTGATCGAACCATTTCTATCCAGATGCCCTGCTATCTCCTCTTTAATAATGGATTCCAGCATTTTCCCTACTACAGACGTTAAGCTGACCGGCCTATAGTTACCCGCCTTTTGTCTCCTTCCTTTTTTAAACAGCGGCGTAACATTAGCCGTTTTCCAATCAACCGGCACTACCCCAGAATGCAACGAGTTTTGATAAATAATCACTAACGCATCCACTATTACCTCTGACATTTCTTTCAATACCCTGGGATGCATTCCATCCGGACCCGGGGACTTGTCCACCTTCAGTCCCATTAGTCTACCCAGCACTGCCTCTCTGGTAACATTAATCGTATTAAGTATTTCTCCTGCTGCCAACCCTCTATCGTTAATATTTGGCAAACTATTTGTGTCCTCCACCATGAAGACCGACACAAAAAACGTATTTAAAGACTCAGCCATATCCTCATTTCCCACTATTAACTCCCCCCTCTCGTCCTCCAAGGGTCCAACATTCACTCTAGCCACTCTATTCCTTTTTATATATTTATAAAAACTTTTACTATCATTTTTTATATTAATTGCTAGCCTAGCTTCATAGTCTATCCTTCCTTTCTTTATCGCTTTCTTAGTCTCTCTTTGTTGTTTCTTAAATTTTTCCCAATCACTTGTTTCTCCACTATTTTTGGCCACTCTGTACGCAGCTGTTTTTATTTTAATACTCTCCTTTATTTCCTTCGTTATCCACGGCTGGTTCTCCCTTTTCTTACAATCCTTGTTTTTTGCTGGAATATATTTTTGCTGAGAACTGAAAAGGATCTCCTTAAAAATCCTCCACTGTTCCTCAGCTATCCTACCTGCCAGCCTGCTCTCCCAGTCTACCTTAGCCAATTCATCCCTCAGCCTATCATATTTCCCTCTGTTCAAACAGAGGACACTGGTTTGAGACCAAACTTTCTCCTCTTCCATCTGAATCAGAAATTCGACCATATTGTGGTCACTAGACCCAAGAGGGTCCTTCACAATAAGATCCTTAATTCTACCTATCTCGTTACACAATACCAGATCCAAAATAGCTCGTTCCCTCGTCGGTTCCGTAACATGCTGTTCAAGGAAACTATCCCGACAGCATTCTAAGAACTCTTCCTCCATTCCACCCTTACCGACTTGAGTCTGCCAGTCAATGTGCATGTTGAAGTCCCCCATGATTATTGCCGTTCCGTTTTTACACGCATCCCTTATCTGCTTGTTTATAGCCCTCCCTACCTCAACATTATTATTTGGGGGCCTATATACCACACCTACTAGTGTCTTTCTCCCTCTACTATTCCTCATCTCTACCCATAATGATTCCACGTTTTGTTCCTCAGAGCCTATGTCATCCCTCAGTACTACCCTGATATTATCTCTTATTAATAACGCGACCCCACCACCTTTTCCTTCCTGTCTATTCTTCCTAAACGCCTGATACCCCTGGATATTCATCTCCCAGTCCTGGTCACCTTTCAGCCATGTTTCTGTAATGGCCACCAGATCGTACCCACTTGTGCTGATTTGCACCATCAACTCATTCACCTTGTTCCGAATGCTTCGTGCATTCAGGCAAAGTGTCCTTATTCCAGCTTTTATCTGAACCCGCTTTGATGAGTTGCGAACACCGTCTCCCTCTACTCCCTTATCTAAATTACCGCCTTCATTCACTTGCACCCTCTCCTCTACCATTAATTTTGTAATTCCCCTTACCCCTGCATCCTCCCCCCCATCAATTAGTTCCTTGATCCTAGTCAACTCTTCTAGCTCCCCTCCCCCCAACCTATCTAGTTTAAATTCTCCCCAGTAGCCTTAGCCAACCTACCGGCCAGGATATTGGTCCCCGTGTTATTCAAGTTCCACCCGTTTCTTGTATACAGATCACCCCTGCCCCTAAAGAGGTCCCAATGGTCCAGGAACCTGAATCCCTGCCCCCTGCACCAGTCCCTCAGCCACACATTCATCCTCCACCTCACTCCATTCCTGCCCTCACCTTCCTGTGGCACAGGCAGTAATCCTGAGATTACTACCTTTGCTTTCCTCTTTCTCAGCTGTCTCCCTAATTCCCTGTACTCCCTTTTCATGACCCCTTCTCCCTTCCTACCCACATCAGCGGTACCAATATGTACCGCTACCTCAGGCTCCTCTCCCTCCCACCTCAGGATTTCCGGGACGCGACTAGTGACATCCTGGATCCCGGCCCCAGGGAGGCAGACCACCATGCGAGAATCCCGCCTACCTCCGCAGAAACGCCTGTCTGTCCCCTTCACCATCGAGTCCCCGATTAATACCGCCTTCCTCCTCTTTTCCTTAGCCCTCTGAGTTACAGGGCTGGACTCCACTGCGGAGACACGGCCACTGCTGCTTCCCCCAGGCGGGCTGTCCCCTCCAGCAGTACTCAAGCAGGAGTACTTGTTGTGCAGGGGCAAATCCTGCCTGTTAATTCTCAATCCATGCCAATATATTATCCCAAATCCCACCTGTGTTAATTTTGCACACTTACCTTTTATGTGGGACTTTATCACAAGCTTTCTGAAAATCTAAATACACCACATCCACTGGTTCTCCCTTATCTGTTCTGAGAGTTATCTCCTCAAAAAACTCCAATAGGTTTGTCAAACATGACTTCCATTTCACAAATCCATGACGACTTTGCTAATCCTGTTGATATTTTCTAAGTGTTCTGTTATCGTATCCTTTATGGACTCTAGCATTTCCTCTACTACTGATGTTAGGCTAACGGGTCTGTAATTCCCTGTTTTCTCCCTCCCTCTTTTTTATAAATACCGGAGTTACATTTGCCACCCTCCAGGCTGCCAGTCAGCCTGAGATCCTGCATTGTTGAAGGTGCCATCTATCAAGTGATCTGTTAAACCAACGGCACAGTGGTTAGCACTGCTGCCTCACAGCGCCAGGTACCCGGGTTCACTTCCCGGTTTGGGTTGCTGTCTGTGTGGAGTTTGCACGTTCTCCTCGTGTCTGTGTGGGCTTCCTCCAGGTGCTCCGGTTTCCTCACACAGTCCAAAGATGTGCGGGTTAGGTGGATTGGCCATGCTAAATTGTCTCTTAGTGTCAGGGGGACTAGCTAGGGTAAATGCATGGGGTTATGGGGTAGGGCCTGGGTGGGATTGTGGTCACTGAAGACTCCATGGGCGAATGTCCTCCTTCTGCACTGGATGATTCTATGATTCTATGAAATAAAATACCCACAACTCTTCTTCCATGAAGAGCACACAATTCTGCTAGAATCTTGGCCAACATTCACCCCTCAGCTACCACAATGAAAAACGTATTAACTGGCTGTTTATCTTATTGCTGCTTATGGGATCTCATGTGTAGCCGGGCTGTTTTGTTCGTTTACAGAAATAGTGACTGATTGGCTATGAAATTATGAAAGGTGCCATGAAATCCCTCATTCACCAAACAATTATCCACTTCATTTACAATTTGACCTCGTTGACCCTGGCTTTATCTCACTTGTCACCTTGGAAGCTGGCTTCACCTGAATATTTATCAAGAGAGGAAATTCAAGGAGAAATCACTTCCAATCTGCACATCGCATGGAACTTTTATCACATTGCTCTTTCACATGAAGGTCACATCATCATAATGGGAATAATATAGCTTCCATGCCCAAACTCCTCCACAGAACAGTATGACAAAGACATAGAAACTAGAAGCGGGAGTAGGCCATTCGGCCCTTTGGGCCTGCTCTGCCATTCAATATGATCATCATTTATTTCAATGCCATATTCACACTTTATCCCTATACCCCCTTGTGACCAGATAAAAGGCTTCATTTTACTGTATTTCTGTCTAATATAGCTAATTGTGCTGTGCTTTAAGCTAATTTAAACCAATTTGACCACATTTTAAAACTCAGCTTGGAATTCTGGGTTCAGTTTAGAAAATTGGTTATATTTGAAGGTGGAATGTTAGGCAGAAATGATCCTTCGCATAAACAGGCTTTCCCATAAGGAAAATGTCTGTGTTTCATGTCACGGATGCCAATTGTTTATGTAGCTAGAGACTGCTTGTGTCCGGCTCTTTAAAAACACAGATAACTGAAAAGCTATATTGTTAATAACAGCTATGTATTCAGTACAGTTGGTGTTTGAATGCTGTACAAGCTGTTGCTTCTCTCTCTCTCTCACACACCAGTAAAATTAATCTCTTTCACTTTCTTTAAAATACTAATTATAAAGGACATTTATTAAAGAACTTTCTGCTTTGAACCAGTCATGCTCAAGTTTATTCTGAAGGAGAAAATAGACTCTACATTCCTGATGCAGGGTGCAGGATTTTTTTTTACATCTCTTTCTCTTCTACTCTCTCCTTTTCAAAAACCTTTGTCCTCCTCATGAGCTCACTCCCTGAGATGGACACTAAGGGGTGGGGTAGAAGCAAGGAGTGAGCTCATGAGGTGGACCTGCTATGGCAGAGGGGGGGGGGTCCCTGGGTGGAACGCTCTTTCGGAAAGTTGGTGCAGACTTGATGGGCTGAATGGCCTTCTTCTGCATTTTAGGAATTCTATGAATTCTATGGAACAGAGTTAACTCGGACTAGTGCTCTGATTTCTCATTTTTTACTGATGTTCTGTTTTAAGGTATACAAAACCAGTTTCATCTAACACAATCAAACAATTTTACTGATTTTTCCTTCTGAAACTATGACCTCTAATTCTGGACACCCCCACCGTCAGGAACATTCTTTCTGAATCTACCCTGTCTGATTAGAATTTTTAAGTTTCTATGAGATTCCCTCTCACCCTTCTAAACTTCAGTGAATATAATTCTAACCAACTTAGTCCCTCCTCATATGACAGACCTGCCATCCCAGGAATCAGCCTGGTAAACCTTCACTGCTCCCTCAAAAGCAAGGACATCCTTCCTCAGATAAGGACACCAAAACTGCACACAAATACTCCAGGTGTGGCCTCACCAATGCCCGCTACAACTGCAGCAAAACATCCCTATCTCTATACCCATATCCTCTCACTTGTCTGATATTCCATTGGGAAGTGAAAAGATGGAGGACAATCATTAAGAACAATACAAGTAAATGATTTTGAATCTTAAGTAGTACCTCACAATAGTGCATGTTAACTTCTCTTTCAGTCACACAGTCATCAATCCTCATGTGTTTGATCACTCCGGTTATCTTTTTGCACTGCTGTACCTTGTACTTGCCTGAAAGTAAAAACATCAAACATTGTCGAAATGTTCATGTCAGTGTTGATGAGTTAAATAAAGTTATTTCATATTTGTCAAGTCATGGGGTGAACATTTGAGGAATCCCACTGCGTCAGTAGAAACATGGCTCAATTTCAGTCTGCCACCATTGAAAGTAAATGACTTTGGCCCAAATATTTGGGGAAAGGTCATTATTCTGTCTGAGGTGGGCAACCCATGCCCATAAAGGCACATCATAAGTGCCTGTTGCAACCATGATCAGGCAGACTGGAGTATTGTCATAACACTGCCGTGGTGAGCCACAGGCCCAGGGAGAGTGAAAAAGAAAACAGCTGCCAAAATGTTTTCAAATGTACCTAAGGGAGCAGGTGGCCATCATGGAACGGTGAACAGTTCCACTTGGGGTGGAGTTAGCTTTCTGCAGCAGCAGCAAGACGCTTCAAGGCACTGAAATCAGCTCTGAGGTGACAAGACTTCGGAAATGACCTTATCAGAACTTTTTGTATGGAAAACATAAGATAACCCCAGAACTCCCTCGGATACTTCCACTTAATGTTGGAGTGGTGGAAGACTTGCCAACTCCCCATGACTGGCTGTTGTGTGCACCGGGGCAATGTCCCAGCAGAATCTATCAGCCCATGACATTTGCATTGGTGACTTTCCCCACATGCACATCATGGTCAAACCCCACTCTCTCATTTGTTGTCCCGTTCCTTTTAATAATCCTCTTTTACAGCTGGCTTCATGTTCAAACCATTTATTGACCCTGCGTAAACAATTCTGGGGAAGAGAATGTTACATCTGCTACATAAATGAGAATGTTTCTTTTTTGGCTTTGTGCCCACTTGTTACTATCTTGCTATGTAGCAAAAACAATCCAGCAACATTTTCCTTCATATAACTTTTCATAATGCTGCCTCACAGTGCCAAGGACCCGGGTTCAATTCCAGCCTTGGGTCACTGTCCGTGCGGAGTTTGCACGTTCTCCCCGTGTCTGCGTGGGTTTCCTCCGGGTGCTCCGGTTTCCCACCCACAGTCCAAAGATGTGCAGGTTAGGTGGATTGGCCATGCTAAATTGTCACTTAATGCCCCAAAATGTGCAGGTTAGGGGATTTAGTGGGGTAGATGTGTGAGGTTATGTGGACAAGGATAAGGTCTGGGTAAGATGCTCTATCAGAGAGTCGGTGAAGACTCGATGGGCCGAATGGCCTCCTTCTGCACTGTAGGGATTCTATGATTCCCTGAGTATTGAAGGCCACATCCTTTAACTATCTCCATTCTAGTGTGTGAAGCTGTAACATTTCACTTCTCTTTGTGGGAACAGTAACTATTCATTCATTAATCCACCCACAAATTGGATTGGATTTTTATTCCTGAATTGCATTGACTGCTCGATATCTTTCAATGTGCAGGTTAAAATAACATGGCATCATTTGTACAGATGCAGTGTATGTTACTCACAGGTGAAGCAGCAGGACCTATCCACACGTACAATCTCACCCTGCAATACAAGAAGGGAGAAATGTGTGAGTTAATGTTCATTTTAATATTGCGAATACGTTTTGCTCACTTACAAGTTGCAAAATATAGTCAATTAACTTTACTTGGAGGATATTCCCTCTGCTCTTTTAACAAGCATCTCTGCACACACTAGAATCACACCCTCGTACAATCAGTTGATGTCTTTGTGCACAGTGTGCGGCTTATATTGGAAATAAATGATGGCTAACCAACGATATTAGATACAAAGAATCTAGCCTTAGATGCTTTCACTGCTGAAAGATAAAGAGTGAGTGTGGCTGGCTAGGCCAGCCTTTATTGCCCATCACTAATTGCCCTTGAGAAGGTGGAACTGTGCTGCCATCTTGAGCCACTGCGGTCCATGGGCCCTATTTTACCATTTTGATTCTAAGTGCTGGGCGGATTGAAACTGGGAGTGTTTCAGATCCGACTCTTAGACCCGTTCTCCAGCGCCCCCATACGCACTCTGTCTGAAAACATATCAGCAATTCTGAATCGTGCTGCACAATCCTGTGGGTGGGGCTTAACGCATCCAAAATCTGCAGCTCTAATCGGCTCCTCCAACTGCGCATGCGCAGAAAGAAAATGATAGAATATGGCCCCGTTGCACCCCTCTCAAGCCGGATAATGCATCCCCCTGGCCCCCACAGACATTGCCCCACCCCCCACAATATTACTGACCCTCTTATCCACCCATCCCCCTGCCACCCAGACTGATCACGGGCCCCTCCCCCCTTCCCACCACTGATCTCAGGCAGGGTGGCAGTAGACCCCTCTCCCCCACACCGAGGTCCCCATCTTCTCCGGACTCTGATGGCTGTGTGACACCGCCCTCTCTCTTCCCTGTCCCCAATCATTGAGGCACTGATCCACCCCCTCCTCCCTTCCCCCCACCATCAGCACACCTGCAAGCGCTCACTTGCCTTCCCCTCAATGCTAACAAGCAAACTGCATGGAACTTGCTGGAATGCTCGGCCAAACTGCCTGCAGCTGATCTGCTCTAACGAGGGGCAGCTCCATTAAAAACTCAAGAATGGACAGGCAGGAAGTACAGGACAATGTGCGCACGACCAGCCCCCCCTGGTTTTTTGAGGGCGACCTGGGGAGGCTGCTGGATGCAGCAGAGGTGAGGCGGGACACCCTCTTCCCCCCAGGAGGACGCAGACCCAGGGGGCTGATGGCAATGTGGCCTGGGAGGCAGTCACCACCTCAGTCAGTGCCAGGGCACTGGCCCCCCGAACCGCAAAGCAGTGCCAGAAAAAAGCTAAAAACCTCATCCGGGCAGCAAGGGTGAGTGCTGAACCCCATCTTGCATCTTCCCCCAAATCTCCCCCAGATTATCCCATCCCCAGCACCCTGCATGCTTCCAGCTCCTGACGCCCAAGCACCTCCTTCCTACCCCCCCAAGAGCCCCACTGCGCTTGCTCTCTAAGGGCCACCATCTGATACGCTGCAGGAGTCACGCCACCATTTCTTCCATGGCTCCTTCTGTCTCCAGGAGAAGACCGACCATAACACCCGTGAGAGAGGTGAGCCAGACCTCCGGGTCCTCACCCCCTTTGAGGAGCGGGCGCTGGAGCTGTCAAGGGAAGGGGAGATGTGGACTATCAGCGACAGCATGGTCAGGCTGCCGTCAAGCCATGAGCACCTGTCATTCTTCCACTCACTTTGAGGCAACTTTTCGGAGGAACGCATTTCAGGTGCGAGGGGCAAGGTTTAAAGGAGATGTACGAGGCAAGTTTATTTGCACAGAGAGGGTAGTGGGTGCCTGAAACTTGCTGCTGGGGGAGATCGTGGACGCAGATACGATAGTGACCTTTAAGGGGCGTCTTTACAGCTATGTGAATGGGATGGGAATAGAGGCATATGGTGCCCGGAAGGGTAAGGGGTTACAAATGAGATGGGCAGCCTGGTCGCTACAGGCTTGGAGCGCCGAAGGGCCTGTTCCAGTGATGTAATTTTCTTGGTGCTTTGTTCCATGTTCAATGGAGAAATGTGAATCACGTGTTTGTCATCCCAGATTCCTCTCCCTCTCTTGCACTTAACCTTGTGTCCTGTGTTGCAGGGACATATTCGGACGCCCTGGTGCCTTCTGGACTACAGGCCCGTACTGCAGCTCCCACCCATCCGGCCCAGACAGCTCGGATGAGTCCTTGGAGGATATGGGTGAAGGGACCTTCGAGGGTGGCACCGTTTTGGCATCAGCTTCCACCTCACAACTCACCATCCCAGATACTGACACATCGGTGGGTCCAGTTAGTGGTGGGGCTTCTGGGTCACTCTCTGGTGAGCACAACACATCTGATAATGTATAGCAGGTGGAGGAGGGAACGTCCGAGGCCTCTGGCATGCGGGGGGCCTGCCGGAGGTGAGGACTCAGCTGGCCCCAGGCTACACGCTGGTCCACTGAGATCACTTCTCCCTCAGCTGCTGGAGATGCAGCAACAGAGCCAGGGAATGCAGGAGGGGCTGATGCCACACTGGACCAACTGCGAACCTGTTGGGAGGAGTCCCAAAGATTTCAGATTGACCAGCTATTGCCTCCAGGACTGGCAGTGCCAGGTGATGCCGGAGCTTCTGGAGCTCATTGCAGAAGCACCGCCATCCCATGGAGTGACCCAGGGGCCCACAGAAGCCCCAAGGGAGGAGGAAGGGCTCGAGCCCATGCCGAGGCCCTCCAGCCAGGAGACCGTGGCTGTGGCTACACCTTCTGACTCCCCCCTTCCTGATACCAGGGCATCTCAGGGGTAGCAGGATGAGGAGGGTGTCATGGAAACATTTCAGACACCTGGAGGCAGGCCAGGGCCCTCAAGGTCCAGGGTCTCCAGAGGATACCCACCACGCGCATCACAGGTCACGGGGTGAGGTAGGCAGCTGGCCCCTCCACCTCTGATGTACATTCTGGGGAGTCACTGAGACGTAGTGGTAGGCCACGTAAGGTTAGGAAGTTGTAGTTGCACTGGGATGGCACGGGTGAAAGGCTGCACTAGTTAGAAAGATATTTAAGCATCCTAATGTTTTCTGTTCAGAGGTTTTTACATTAGAACGTCTTATTTAAACACCTTTATAGCAATTAAATGTTTTTTCACCACCCACCTGTGACTAATTTGTCTCAGATTTGTCTCGAATAGGAATCCTCTTCCATTGATGATCGCTGGAGGGGTGCTTCATGTTGATGTCAGTTGGGGAGGCCCCTCAATGCTGTGTCACTGAGAAAAGGAAGGCATTGCTTCCCTTGACTCCACGAGCGATTCCCTCCTGTCCCCCACCCCACTCACCCCAGGGCCCTGTATGGGGGTTTCAGATCCCTTACCCACAACACAGACGTGGGCCCACGTGCTAGCGTGCATGCGGAGATCAGGTAGGAGTCAGACTAGTTTGCACCAGGGCATCATCATAATGGTGCAGCGAGCGAGTTGAGCGAGTCGTCATCACCCTCCTGCCTGCCAAAGAAACTCGCTAACACAGAGTACCCAGGCCCACCACTCTGATGTGACAATGTTGCAGGAGATAGAAGGAATTCTGGGAGAGGGGGGATGAAACCCACAGACACAAACCCCTAGCGAATGAACTGCCTGGTGATCAAGGCCTCCCTTGCCACCCTCACATGCCTCATTTGAGCTGCCAGCTCTGAGTGCCTGGGTGGTGTTCCTCGGCATGCTCTTCCTCTTCTTCCTCCTCCTCCTGTTGGTCATCCTGCCCAGCGACGCCTGACTGGTCGGCCTCCATCTCTTCCTCCTCCAATATGTCACTTCTCTGCAGAGCCAGATTTGTGCAAGGCACAGCAACCACAATGCAGGAAGAGATCACAGGGCTGTATTGTAGGGCCCCGCCAGAGCGGTCCAGGCACTGGAATCGTATTTTGAGGAGCTCAATGCACCTCTCCACCATTGCGCGTGTGGTACATGGGCCTCAGTATAACGAGTCTGTGCCTCAGCCACAGGCCTCCGCACAGGCATCATCAGCCAGGTCTGAAGGGGGTAACCCATATTACCCAGGAGCCACCCTCGCAGCCTGGGCTCCTCCTCAAATGCCTCTGGGATGTCCGAGCTCCTGATAATGAAACTGTCGTGCACAGTTTCATGGGTGTCTTGCACAGATGAGCATAATGTTCATGTTATGGTCACACTCCAGTTTAACAATCAGGGAGTAGAACCCCTTTCTGTTGATGAATCTCCGTGGATTCTGTAGGAGGACCTTGAGAGCGACGTGGATGAAGTCGATGGCCCCCTGTACATTAGGCATCCCCACAATGGCCACGAACCCTGCAGCCCGGGCTTCCTGATGGGCCTGGTCCAGGTTAAATTTGATGTACTGCCCAGCTCGGGCATACAGGGCTTCTGTGAGCTGCTTGACACAGGTCTGCACAGCTGACTGGGAAATGCCATAGGCATTTCTCCGCTCAGGGTCTGGAAGGAGCCAGTCACATAAAAGTTCAGAGCGGCCGTCAATTTGACTGCCACCGAGAATGGGTGCCCCCCGCTGCCTCTAGGTGCCGGGTCCTGCAACAGGTTGCACAGATGTTGCACTGTCTCCTTACGGAAGCGGAGAGGTCGGCGGCACACGGTGTCCAACATCTGTTCAAATAACACTCGTGCACAGAACTGCCGGGGTCTCTGCTCCCTCCTTCTTAAGGGCGGCACGGTGGCACAATGGTTAGCACTGCTACCTCACAGTGCCAGGGACCCAGGTTCGATTCTCGGGTTGGATCATTGTGTGTGTGGAGTTTGCACATTCTTTGCATGGGTTTCCTCCGGGTGCTCCGGTTTCCTCCCACAGTCCGAAGGATGTGCTGGTTAGGTGCATTGGCCATGCTAAATTCTCCCTCAGTGTACACGAACAGGCGCCAGAGTGTGGTGACTATGGGATTTTCACAGTAGCTTCATTGCAGTGTTAATGTAAGCCTACTTGTGACACTAATAAATAAACTTTAAAACTCCTGTGCTGCCCCCCCCTGGGCAGCCACCTTCTGCCTCTAGTGGACGTCTCCCTCTACTCCTGCAAGTGGTAAGGCCTGGGCCTCCTGTGCTGCAATTCTTCCTCCAGCTTCTCCTCCTCAGCTCCAGCAGCAACCAAAAGAACAGCAAGATTGATCAGTTGTAGCGCAAAAGCCATCTCGTCACTCTGAGGGGATAGGGGGGTGGAGAGATGGAGAGGAACATATGTAGAGGTTAAGGAACGCTGCTTGCCCCTAGCCCATCAACAGTCACTGTCCATACTGCCCATTCCCCCAGCCACATGCTCCCCACAATCACAGCCCCTCCCAATTATCCCAGCCACATGCTCCCCACAATCACATCCCCCCCCCAATTATCCCAGCCACATACTCCCCACAATCACAGCCCCCCCAATTCCCCCAGTCACATGCTCCCCACAATCACAGCCCCCCAATTCCTCCAGCCACAGGCTCCCCACAATCACAGCCCCCCCAATTCCCCCAGCCACATGCTCCCCACAATCACAGCCCCCCCAATTCCCCCAGCCACAAGCTCCCCACAATCACAACCCCCCCAATTCCCCCAGCCACTATTACAGCTCCTTGAAAAGTTGAGAGCTGCAGCAGTGCAATTTGCAAGGGCTTTGTGCACATCCTTCAGCTGGAAGTGAGCTGAGTGCACTAGGACCCAGCAGCATCCACAAGACCCGAGGTCAGTGCTGAGACCCAGGTCTGTGCTGCAAGTCGGACATCAGAGACCTTCCTGAACAACAGCCCCACCCCCCCCACACACTCGCAGAGCCGCCACCGACCCAAGACAGAAAATGGCCACGGTGAAAGGACATCCGTAAGCAGCAGAGAGCCATCGGACGCTCGGCACTTACCTCCTCACTAACCCTCACTGATGGAACGCCCGAATCGGACTTTTATGGAGCATGTCTGTTTCGGGCCGATTCCTGATTGACGAACGTGGTGGTAAAGGGGGAAGTGCTGGTAAAGTTGGGTGTGCAGCCCATTAATTCAATTTAAATGCATTCAAATGCATGTAAATGGCCATTGCGCCCATTTCGGGCGCGGTCCCGATCGCGTCCATTTTCGGGCCTTGGTAAAGGGGGAACCGGCACGAAGGATCGCGCTACTCGCCACATGCCTGACTTTACCAAGTTTTCGCACCTGAAAACATGGCAATGTGATGGTAAAATCTGGCCCCATGTGTTGAAGGAACACCCACAGTGCTGTTAGGGATCCAGGATTTTGACTCAGCGACAGTGAAGGAACAGCGATATAGCTTCAGGTCAGGGTAGTGTGTGCCCTGGAAGGGAACTTCCAGGGTACTTGCTAGTGGTGGTGCGTTCCATGTATCTGCTGCCCTTGTCCTTCAAGGTGATAGAGGTCATAGGTGTTGCAGCTGTATTGGAACAGCTTGGCTCAGGGCACAGCTAGTTCTGGAGCACAAGTCTTTAGTACTATAGCTGGAATACTGTCAGGGCCCATAGCATTTGCAGGAACCAGTGCCTTCAGCCACTTCTTGATATCATGTGGAGTAAATTGAATTGGCTGAAGATTGGCAACTTTGAAACTGAGGGCCTCAGGAGTAGGCCGAGATGGATCATCCACTTCACACTTTTGGCTGAAGATGGCTGCAAAAGCCTCAGCATTTTATTTTGAACTAGTGTGCTGGGCTCCACAATCACTGAGCATGGGGACATCTGTGGAGTCTCCTCCTCCAATGAATTGTTTAATTGTCCACCACCTTCACGATGTGGTTGGACTGCAGAGCTTAGATCTGATCCATTTGTTGTGGGATTGTTGAGCTCAATCACTCAAATGCATTTAAATGGCCGTCACGTCCATTTCGGGCGCGGTCCCAATCGCGTCCATTTTCGGGCCTTGGTAAAGGGGGAACCGGCACGGAGGATTGCACTACTCGCCACATGCTTGATTTTACCAAGTTTTCGCACCTGAAAACATGGCAATGTGATGGTAAAATCTGGCCCCATGTGTTGAAGGAGCACCCACAGTGCTGTTAGGGATCCAGGATTTTGACTCAGCGACAGTGAAGGAACAGCGATATAGCTTCAGGTCAGGGTAGTGTGTAAAGTCAGGCTACTTTCAGTATTTGGCACACAAGTAGTCCTGTATTGTAGCTTCACCAGGTTGACACCTCATTTTGTTGTATGCCTGCTACTGCTCCTGACATGCCCTCCTGTAATCTTTGCTGAACATGGTTGGTCCCTGATTCCTGATCGGTAAGGGAATTAGGGGTATAGGGATCAGACGGGTAAGTGGAACTGATCCACTTCAGATCAGCCATGATCTTATTGAATGGCGGGGCAGGCTCGAGGGGCTAGATGGCCTACTCCTGCTCCTATTTCTTATGTTCTTATGTTCTTATGTCCCAAGCTTGATGGTAATGGTAAAGTTGGAGAAATACCGGATCATGTAGTTACAGATTGTGATTGTGTACAATTCTGCTGTCCACAGCACCTCATGGATGCCCATTTTTGAGTTGTTACCTCAGTTCAAATTCTATTCCATTTTGCATAGTGTCTATGCCACAGAACACAATGGAGGACACCTGTAACGTGACAATGGGATTTCATCTACAGAAGGGTTATATGGTACTCGCTCCTACCAATATTGCCATGGACAGATGCATCTATGATAGGTAGACTGGTGAGGATGAGGTCAAGTAGGGTTTTCTCCTCTTGTTGGTTTCCTCACCAGCTGCTGCAGACCCAATCTAGCAGCACTGTCCTTTGGGTACTCGGTCAGCTAGATCAGTAATGGTGCTACTGAGTCACTCTTGGTGATGGACATTGAAGACCCGATCCAGAGTCCATTCTGTTCCCTTGCCACTCTCAGTGTTTCTTCAAGTGGTGTTCAACTGTAGATGGTAATCAGTAGGAGATTTTGTTGCCCGTGTTTGCCTTGATGGGGCTCAGTGTTGATATTGAGGAATCCCAGAGCAGCTCCCTCCCAACTTCATACCACTGTGCCGCTACCTTTGCTGGGTCTGTCTTGTCAGTGGGGCAGGACATATCCAGGGATGGTGATGATGGTGTCTGGGACATTGGCCGTAAGGTATCATTCTGTGAGTATGACTACTTCTGCCTGTTGTTTAACTAGGCGGTGAGACAGCTCTCCAAATATTGGCACAATTCCCCAAGTGTTAGTAAGGAAGACTTTGCAGGGTTCACAGGGCTGGGTTTGCTGTTGTCGTTTCCAATGTCTAGGTCAATGCTGATGGTCTGTCTGGTTTCATTCCTTTTTAGGACTGAAGCTGGAAATTCTTCAGGCCACTATCCCTGCAAATAGACTGGGAAAGGCCTTACTGGCATTTACAAGGTTCACTTGTTTGGGACAATGGACATCTCTTGGTTGTTCTTGGGTGCCCAAGTCCCCACAGTGCCTGTGAATCCTTGCTGCTCTTTGGGGATGTTTAGAGTCACTATTTCACCCAAAAACCAAAATCTCAGCCCCAATGAAAGTTGTGGGGGTGGGATGGGCAGAAGAGGGAAAGATAGAAATGCTTACCTCAAATAAATTTCCTTGCCTCCAGCTACAAATTAAGGCTGGACTCCAAAGGTGGCACCAATGAAGACGCATTTCAGCCATGCCTTCATAAAACTGTGGTTAGAAGGATTCTCGACAATTACTCGTCAGGGCAAAAACTGCACTCCTTCCTCAGCTCTGCAGCACTCTCTATGCCAGCCTAAGCTGGCAGATTCATGTCCCCAACTACCTTCTGGCCCTTGTGTCACCCTCCTACCAGTCAGGGTTGGAAGGAGTGGATGCTGTGATGGCTGAAGAATGTCTTCCTTGCTCGCTGGATGGTCAGAGGCAGACACTTCAGAGCAGAGGCTACATTCAGAGCAGCAAATAGCATCTAAAACCCTTTTCAGGGTTTTATCGCTTCCCCATTGTGCATGGAGCCTTTTTGATGCAACAACAATAACAACACAGCAACAAAGTAAAAATAACCTGAGCTAAGTCAAAAGGAAATAGAATGTTTTGCCAGAAAGGCAAATTAGTAAATGTTGCAGGATTAAAGCTGATGGGAGGAAGCTTTTATTCACTGTAAATGTTGACAACAGTAGAATCAACAGGATACTGGGGATTAAATCCTTAGAACCATGTAATAAACCACTGGAAGAGGCTGTGGCTTTGCTAAATGGTCAAAGTGACCTCCTTCAATTGTGCTTATTTAGTGATCCTGTGAGCTAGCAACAACACTATCATTAAAAACTGCTGCCTCACAGCGCCAGGGACCTGGGTTCAATTCTGACCTAGGTGACTGTCTGTGTGGAGTTTGCACGTTCTCCCTGCATCTGCATGGGTTTCGTCCAGGTGCTTCAGTTTCCTCCCACAGTCCAAAGATATGTAGGTTAGGTGGATTGGCCTAAATGCTAAATTCCCCTCTAGTGTAAGGGGATTAGCAGGGTAGATATGTGGGGTTATGGCGATAGGGACTGGATGGGATTGTTGTTGGTGCAGGCTCGATGGGCTGAGTGGCCTCATTCTGCACTGTAGGGATTCTACGGTTAAAGAATGCATAGCCTTTAATTTAACAGAAGTCTATCATTAGAAAAAAATTGAACACGGTGAGCTCTCACCCCTCCAGTTTTACATTCGTCCTTGTCAAACGGAGTGCAAAGCGTTGTCCGCTTTTCAGACGAAAACTCCCCTCTCTCATTCACTTTACATCTGTAGGAGTCACAGTTATCGTGCAAACTTTCATCTGCCTGTTAAAACAAAATGTTCCTTTTATATACATAGTTATCCAAAACCTGCTAGCAAAGCTGCTCAGGCTTACTAATTATACAATGCAAGGAAGTATTTCTGAAATGAGGAATTTGTTTTTGAAGTAATTTTATTGAAACAGCAAATGTTAATAATATTCAAGGTACAGGAAATGATTAGGAAGGCAAATGGAATGTTGTTTTGTAAGTGGAAATGGAATATAAAAGAATTATAAGTGTTTTGCTACAGTTATACAGGGCATTGGTGCGTGTTCATAGGTTCATAAGATGTAGGAGTAGGATCAGGCCATTCAGCCCATCGAGTCCGGTCCGCCTTTCAATCATGATTGACTACATCTAGACTATTGTGCGCAGTTTTGGTCTCCTTATTTAAGAAAGGATATAAATGCATTAGAAGTAGTTCAGAGGAGGGTCACTTAAGTAATACCTAGGAAGAGGGGGCACTTAGCTCATGAAGAAAAGATTGGACAGGTTGGTCCTGTGTCCATTGGAGTTTAGAAGAATGAGAAGTGATCTTATTGAATCATCTAAGATCCTGGGAGGACTTGACAGGGTGGATGATGAAAGGATGTTTCCCCTTGTGGGAGAGACTAAAACTAGGGGACACAGTTTAAAAAAAGGGTCTCCAAATGTCCTAATCCGTATGTTTGTGTGTTCATAATTGTATCTTAGATGACTTACTATGGCGTAAAGAAAGGAGAAGAAAGAGAAAGAAAGATCTTAGAATTTGATAGGGCCTTTCAAGATGTCCCAAAGAGTTATCATCCTTTACAAAATACATTTACAAGACTAATGACACAGGGCACAGTGGTTAGCACAGTTGCCTCACAGCACCTGGGGCCCAGGTTCAATTCCGGCTTCGGTCACTGTCTGTGTGGAGTTTGCACGTTCTTTCCGTGTCTGCGTGAGTTTCCTCCCACAGTCCGAAAGACGTGCTGGTTAGATGCATTGGCCATGCTAAATTCTCCTTCAGTGTATCTGAACGGGCGCCGGAGTGTGGGGACGAGGGGATTTTCACAGTAACTTCATTGCAGTGTTAATGTCAGCCTACTTGTGACACTAATAAATAAACATAAACTCAACATTAAAATGTTTGTTTCTGATGCTTTATGTTTAATTAAACATAAAATGCCTGAAGCAGTAAAAATGAGGTATATTAATTCCTTCATTACATCACAACTCATAACAAAGGTAGGAGCCAATTTATGCTCAACAAGGTCCCTCAGGTGGCAGTGAGGTAAATAGTGAGCAAGTTTGTTCTTAGTGAAGTTGGTTGAGAGGTCAATACTGATGAGGATAACAGGAGCATTCCAGTCTTCTTCAAATTGTGTCATGGGATTATATTTTACAGCCACAGGAAAGACTAGGCTGAGTTAACTCTTGGCCAAACATCCAATTTGAGAGACAAACATTGTCCAAGTACTTAACTGAAGTACAGAAGCTCAGAGTGGGGCTTGAACCCACAACCTTCTGGACTCACTGCTGGAGGTGCTACCACTGAGCCGGAGATGGTATCTTAGACTTACAGTGAGGAGCTTGTTGCACTAAGCATCTAAATCATATTTACCGATACTAACCTTCAACATAATCCCTGTCCCATTCGCCAGGCTGATGATGCACCTTGTGGCCAGGCACAACCCACAACAAGAACCTTTTTCTTTCTTCGCCATGTATCCCTGCAACAAAGAGCAAAATGCAGGATCAGAACACGGCAGAGAAATGTTGTTTCAAGCGTCACTGCTGAAGCCCAAACCTATTTTGCTTGCAATGTTTTCCAGTATCACTATCGGAAAGCAGTGACCATTGCTCTCATTGATCACCACATATCAGCATATACCTTATATTTAATTGGAACTCCAGTAAGGGTAAAACGAAAGAACAAATCTTTGTGAATAGTGTGTTGTTGTCATAGAATTAAAAGAGCACATTAGACATTTTAATCTCTATATTCAATTCAAAATAGCAGGTAAAATGCTTGATTCACAGTACTCATTCGGACATCAAAAGAGAAAATGCTGGAAAATCTCAGCAGGTCTGGCAGCATCTGTAAGGAGAGTAAAGAACTGACATTTCGAGGCCAGATGACCCTTTGCCAAAGCTAAAAGGCGTAGAAAGTGAGAGATATTTATACTGCAGGGGGAGGGAATGAAAGATGAGTCATAGCCACAAAAACCAGGGGAAAGGCTGCTAATAGCAGCCCATAGAGAGAATCAAAAGTGTGAATGGCCAAAGTGTCTGAAGTGTCTGAGATGGACCAGGTGAAGGCGATGGGGGGGTGGAAACTGGAAGCAAAGTTGATGAATTTTTCCAGGTCCGGATGACAGCATGAAGCCGCACCAAAATAGTAATCGATGTACTAGTAAAGGAGTTGTGGGAGGGGACCTGGGTAGGCCTGGAACAAGGAATGTTCCACATACCCCATAAAAAGACAAGTGTTGCTAGGACCCATGCAGGTACCCATTGTTACTCCTTTGATTTGGAGAAAATGGAATGAGTTAAAGGAGAAGTGGTCGAGAGATAGAACGAGTTCAGCCAGGCGGAGGAGAGTGGTGGTGGATGGGAATTGTTCAAGCTTCTTTTCAAGAAAGAAGTGAAGAGCTTTCAGGCCGTCCTGGCGTGGTATGGAGGTGTGGAGAGATTGCACATCCATGGTGATAGGAGGCAGGTAGGGCCTACGAACCGGAAGCTGGAGGACTCCCGGATGTAGGTGGGGAGGGAATGGACCAGGGGAGTGAGGATGGAGTCAAGGTAAGAGGTAATAAGTTTGGTGGGCAGGAGCATGCTGACACAATGGGCCTACCAGGACGGTCCTTTTTGTGGATTTTGGGAAGTAGGTAGAAGCGGGCTGTCCGGGGTTGGGAGACTATGAGATTGGAAGCTGTGGGGGGGAAGGCATCCGGAGGAAATGAGGTCAGTGATGATGTTAGAGATAATGGCTTGATTTTCAATGGTGTGGCCATGGTCCAGGGGGAGGTAGGAGAAAGTATCTGAGAGCATTTGGAATACTGCGTCCAGTTCTGGTCGCCACACTACCAGAAGGACGTGGAGGCTTTGGAGAGAGTACAGAGGAGGTTTACCAGGAGGTTGCCTGGTATGGAGGGGCTTGGTTATGAGGAGAGATTGGGGAAACTGGGGTTGTTCTCCTTGGAAAGACGGAGGATGAGGGGAGGCTTAATAGAGGTGTATAAAATTATGAAAGGCATAGATAGGGTGAACGGTGGGAAGCTTTTCCCCGGGTCGGTGGTGACGTTCACAAGGGGTCATAGGTTCAAGGTGAAGTGGGGGAGGTTTAACACAGATATCAGAAGGACATATTTTACACAGAGGGTCGTGGGGGCCTGGAATGTGTTGCCGGGCAAGGTGGTGGAGGCGGACACACTGGGAACATTTAAGACTTATCTAGACAGCTATATGAACGGAGTGGGAATGGAGGGATACAAAAGAGTGGTCTAGTTTGGACCAGGGAGCGGCGGGGGCTAATTGTTCCTGGTTTCTCGTTTCAAGGCTTCATTCTATGATCATCTTGCTGGTGCCAGTACAGAGCGAGACTGCGGATAGTTGGGAACCTGTCTCGGGGGCAGGGAATTCAGATGGTGTTCGTAAAGCAGAAGTGGAAATGAATAGGGTTGGGAAGCATTTTCTGATCAGGGCCAGTGTGATCTCCTGGACTCGTTTCGATCGCCACAGGGGGTCGGAGAGGAAATTCCCAGATTTTCTTTTCCCCATATTGGCCCTGGGGTTTTCACTCTGGGTTTTCGCCTCTCCCTGGAGATCACATGGTCTGGAATGGGGGGGTGGGGGTGAGTTAATAGGTTGTGATGAACAAAGCATCGTAGCTGTGAGGGACAGCTCGGTGGATAGGATATTAGGATGTAGATAGGCTGGAAAATTGGGCGGGGATCCTGGATTCAGGATTCAATCCTGGACCGGGGAGCGGCGCGGGCTTGGAGGGCCGAAGGGCCTGTTCCTGTGCTGTATTGTTCTTTGTTGTTGTTGTTGTTGTAGTTGGCGCTCAGCCTCTGCGAGGTAGAGGTCAGTACGCCAGACGGCAACAGCGCCCCCTTTGTCGGCAGGTTTGATGACAATGTCAGGGTTGGACCTGAGGAAGCGAAGGGTGGAAAGTTCGGAGGGAGAGAGGTTGGAATGGATGAGGGTGGAGAAAAATTAAGAAGGCCAATGTCTCGTCGACAGTTCCCAATGAAAAGATCTAGGGCAAGTAATTGTCCTGGCAGGGGTGTCCAATTAGAGGCAGAATGTTGGAGGCCCATGAAAGGATCTGTGGAATGGGGGGGAAGACTCTTGCCCAAAATAGTGGGCACAGAGATGAAAGAAGAGTTCAACATCATGTCGAGCCCGGAATTCATTGAGGTAGAACTCATGAAGACATGTTCCATGGATGCATGGTTTTCAAATCTGTGCTAACTGTAAATGTGATTTTGCCGGTATGAATCAAACCAAGTCAGCTAATTATAAAATATCTGTAATGACAATCCTTTAACACTCCACTCTTTAAAGGCAGAAAAGCAATTATTTGGGCTCTGAATAGAGCACAATGGCCTGAATTGGCAATGCGTACCCTTATTGCACAAAGCACAGTGTATGGGGTATTAACTCATACATATCGTTTTCTCTTTATTCTTTCATGGGATGTGGATGTCATTGGCAAGGCCAGCATTTGTCGTCCATCCCTGATTATTATCTTTGAAGCGAGGGCAGTTAAGATTCAGTCACATTACTATGGGTCTGGAGTTACATGTAGGCCAGACCAGGAGAGGATGCCCTTCCCCTAAAGGACATCAGTGAACCAGATTGGCTTTGACAACAATTGATCATAGCTATTACGAATACCATTACTGAGACTAGCTTAATATTCAAGATTTATTAACTGAATTTAAATTCCACTCGCTGCCATGGTTGGATTTGAACCCTGAGCTTAGGCCAGGCCTCTGGATTGTTAATAGAGTGACATTAACACTTTACTGCCATCTCCTCCACAAAATCTACCCCTAAAATCCTTTAACTGTATCAACGTGTTCAGTTACTGATCGAGCCACGTCTTTGTATACAGATGAGTGTGTAGATTTGGTGTAGAACTGTCAGATAGATTTGTCTGAACTGTTGCCATGTTACAACCACTGTTACACCAAAGTGAGGCTTTGAAACATGTCTCTTCAGATATTTTAAACCGTGTTTCATTGAGATGTGGTTTCCTAAAATTTATTGAAACCAATTTCTCATCACTTTTTCAACGTGTGTCCTGTTTAAATGGTCTATTGACACTTTGGTTTGTCTTCCATTCCTCTCACTGTTGAGGGCACTATTTTAAAGGGCATCTGTTTTTTAAAGGTCACTTAGCATTTGTTCTGTATTAAAGCAAAATGAGTAGCTTTCATTGCAGCGTAGAATTCCTACAGTGCAAAAGGTAGCCATTCAGCCCATCAAGCCTGCACAGGCAACAGTCCCACCCAGGCCCCATCCCCGTAACCTCACGTATTTACTCTGCTAATCTCCCTGTCACTAAGGGGCAATTTAGAATGGCCAATTAACCTAACCCACACACCTTTGGCATGTGGGAGGAAACTGGAGCACCTGGAGAAAACCCATGCAGACACGGGGAGAACCTGCAAACTCCACACAGACAGTGACCTGAGGCCGGAATTGAACCCAGGTCCCTGGCGCTGTGAGGCAGCGGCACTAACCACTGTGCCACCATGAATTTGCTTTTGGGAGATCGTCTGGCTGCAAGAAACACCTCAAAACAATATCAGAAATGGCAGTTATAAACTTTTCCCTCATTTGTTGATAATAAACTGGATGAGGATCGAAGTTAAAAGATCAATAAACAGCCCAACAAGTGAGGATAATGCCTGAAGAACATTGTTCACTCCGCAGCACATTTCCCTCACCAGCTAGTGTTTCGTCTATCAGAATTGATTCAGAAATACGCAGTGATCTCATTGACAGTTCCAATATGTTTTCCAATAATTCGATTATCAAATATATGATGTATTTTAAAAATCAAACACACTTTCCCAGAGGTGAGAACCTGAAGGGATCAGATGTTACTTATTCCTGGGCATAAGGGGTCAAGCAGGCAATACAACTGAGCTGTGGAAGTGTGTGGGAATTTAAAATACTCCCCACTCCTCGCGTTGGAAGCAAATTACATTTCAAAATGGCGACCACCCACACCCAGGCCGACACTTCACTTTTATACTTGGCGCATACATTGACCCCTGTTCTTGGGGGGATTTTCCAAGGCTTCAATGGTTAATTGACACAGCAAAATTTACAGTCGGTTTCTACATCCCCATGACCAACCTCATCCCCCCCTCCCCCCTCCCCCCCCCAACCAGGTTATGCAAAGATGCTGCCAAAGTTGGGTGATATCATGAGACGGTTCATGAAAATTAATGGCTGAAAAGATATCTTACATCAGGGCAACCTTTGCAACGCACTGTTCTACACTGGAGTGAATGTGTGTTTCTTGACATGTCAGCTTCTTCAGAACAATGACACTCGGTGCAGTCATCTATTTTCAAAGACTCTCCTGCCTAGAAAAGAAGAGGGGTGAAATAACTTTCAATATTCAGTGAATACCTCACAAAGTATTGAGACATAGGTGCACACCACACTGGTGGTTTAAGGTGCATCACTGATTTTGCTTCCAAGCTGTAATAAGTCCTTGGTAGCTAAATTCACCTTCACCGAAATCCCTTTATTTACCAGTCTGACAACAGCATACTGAGTGCTTTCAGTTAGCGGTCTGCACTAGGAGTCCCAGAGGAACTGACACCCCTGGTTAAGTACAAAGTAAGAGGCTCCCTGACTGGCCCATCAATTTGGCCCTTAATCAGGGAGTTCATATTCTAGCAGGCCCACCTCAATTGATTAAAGTCGGTACACAAACCTAATGAGTATGATTGCTTAATGTATGTTCATATCTTATTTAATCATGGCTTCCTAATTCAGCTGCAGGTTTCCATAACCTTTACAGCTACTCTCATGTTGGTACCAGCTATTGCAGTCAATGTGACAGCTGAAGAAAAAATAGAAGGCTACAATAAAAATACCCAAGGAGAATGCAATGTGGCGGAGATTTACTGGGTGGAAAATTAACTGTACGTTATATTTAATGTTACAGTGATAAAATCAGAATCATTAATTCTTCAATACGAATGTCTTCCTGCATTTCTAACCACAATTAATGTGATGACTAAAATTCTCTGTCAGCACAAGGTGAAGTATCAATGATCTGAATGTAAAGTGAATTCTGCTGATGATTCCAAGGGCATTGTTTCCTATCAGATCGTACTTATAAAGCTCGCTAAGCTTTCCTCCTGTGATTTTTTTTGATCTGAATTTCTCCACTAAATTTAATACTGGCGTGTTTTGTAAGCACTCCAAAATATCCATGGATCTTAATGCAAGAAATGGGAAGCTAGAAATGACTAAGAATTATATTAGCAGATCTTTATTTTAAGTGGGAATAACACCTCTGTTAACCTAGAAGATAAAGTTTATTTATAGTGTCACAAGTAGGCTTGCATTAACACTGCAATGAAGATACTGTGAAAATCCCCAAGTCGCCACACTCCGGCGCCTGTTCAGGTACACTGAGGGAGAATTTAGCATGGCCAATGCACCGAACCTGGCACTGTGAGGCAGCAGTGCTAACCACTGTGCCACCCATATAATGTCATTAGAACCGGTGAAGCATTTTTACTTTAATGTTTTAACACTACAAAACAAAGAACAAAGAACAGTACAGCACAGGAACAGGCTCTTCGGCCCTCCAAGCCTGCGCCAATCATGTTTACCTATCTACACCAGCTGTTTATATCCCTCTATTCCCCGTTTGTTCATATGCCTATCAAGATAAGTCTTAAATATGGTTAACGTGTCTGCCTCAACCACCTCACTTGGCAGTGCTTTTCAGGCCCCCACCACGCTCTGTGTAAAAAATTTCCTCCACACATTTCCATTGAACCTTTCCCCCTATTATCTTGAACTTGTGCCCCCTTGTAATTATCATTTCTGCCCTGGGAAAAAGCTTCCAACTGTTCACCCTATCTACACCTCTCAATTTTCTAAACTTCTATCAGATCTCCCCTCCGTCTCTATCTTTCCAGGGAGAACAATCTCAGTTTATTCAATCTCTCCTCGTAGCTAATACCCTCCATACCAGGCAACATTCTGGTAAACCTTTCCTGCACTCTCTCCAAAGCCTCTACGTCCTTCTGGTAATGTGGTGACCAGAATTGGACACAGTATTCCAAATGTGGGCTAACCAAAATTTTATACAACTGTAACATAATTTGCCAACTTTTATACTTGATGCCCCGTCTGATGAAGGCAAGCATGTCATATGCTTTCTTCACTACCTTTCCACCTGTGCTGCTGCTTTTAAGGATCTGTGGACCTGTACTCCAGATCTCTCTGTGTGTCTATGCTCCTGATGGTTCTGCCATTTATTTTATAGCTCCCACCTGAATTGGATCTACCAAAATACTTCACTTCGCATTTGTCTGGAATAAATTCCATCTGCCATTTCTCCACCCAATTTTCCAGTCCATCTTTATTCCCTGAAAATCTTCATCATTATCCGCAACTCCGCCAATCTTAGTATCATCCGCAAACTTGCTAATCAGACCAGCTACGTTTTCTTCCAAGTCATATATATATATATATTACAAACAGCAGAGGTCCCAGCACTGATCCCTGCAGAACACCACTAGTTACAGACCTCCATTCAGAAAAACACCCTTGCGCTGCTACACTCTGTCTTCTATGGCCCAAACCAGTTCTGAATCCATCTAGCTAGTTCACCCCTGATCCCGTGAGATTTAATCTTTTGCACCAGCCTGCCGTGAGGGACCTTGTCAAATACTAAAGTCCATGTAGACAACACCCCACAGCCCTTCCCTAGTCAATCATTTTTGTCACCTTCTCAAAAAACTCAATTAAATTATTGAGAGATGACTTCCCATGTACAAAACCATGCTGTCTGTTGCTAACAAGACCATTCAGTTCCAAATGTGTATCGATCCTATTCCTAAGAATCTTCTCCAACAGTTTCACTATCACTGACATCAAGCTCATTGGCCTATAAATGATAAAAGTTGATGGAGATGTAAATGAAGCAAGATCCCAAATAAAGACAGTCACAGAAAGAAACTATTTCTCCCTATTTTGAAAGATGCTAGACTCTGGAGAGGGTGTTTTCTATCACTCTGAGTGCCCCAGCACATACAGCAATGTCATGTAGATTCTAAACTATTGTAGTATTAGTAGCTCCCACAAGGTGAAGCTAACAGTACCCAAAGAACTTAGAAGGATGAGTAGTGAAATTGGACTCTTTAACACCCAGTTTGTTCTAGCACTGGTCATGCATTTGCTGTGATGATTCTATTGTATTGATATATGTTTTATATTTAAGGGGGACTGCTTTAAGAGGCAGTGTCTTATTACAAGTGGTCGCAGTCTGGGAGGAATACAGCAGATGTTGAAAAGCAAGTTAATTCCTCCTTTCCGCCATGTTTATTTAGCAGAAGGCTTAATGACCTTTTGTTTACCAAAGAAAAGGACCCTTCGGGTGTTTCCTTGATTAAAGTAATGGAAAGTTGAGTTAGATATACAGGGTCATATAGTCATCTGACACTAGAAATGGGCTGAAATGGGTTTGTGGCTGAGAAAAACAGCTTTCTGAGTTCAGTGGCTGGAGAAGGATGTTTAAAGATACAAGCCTACAAGCAGCGCCCTGTCTCTCTATCTCCCTCTCTCTACAAAATCTCTCTGGGCGTTCCAAGGATGTTAACCCAAATCAAAGCAAGTATGCGTGGATTTGCTGACTATTTTTTAGAGGGGTTTAAGTTGATAAAAGAAGTATTGCTTAATTGGAACTGAACAGTAATAAGTTAGAAGTCAAGAGTTTGTTTCTTTTCATGTTTAAAGATTGTTCATTGGTTAAGGGTTAAACTGTTTCATTTTGTTAGAGGTATATTTAAACTGTTAAGTTTAAGTATTAGTGTCACAAGTAGGCTTACATTAACACAGCACGTCTTTCGGACTGTGGGAGGAAACCGGAGCACCCGGAGGAAACCCACACAGACATGGGGAGAATGTGCAGACTCCGCACAGACAGTCACCCAAGTTGGGAATTGAACGCAGGTCCCTGGCGTTAGGAGGGAGCAGTGTTAACCACTGTGCCATCTATAAATGCATAAAGCTTGTTTTGATAATAAAGATCCCTAATTTGTCAGTGGGATCACCCCGAGGCAAAGCATCCTTTCCTGATATTAGTGCCAAAATAGAGCAATTGTTGGGATCTAGCCTGGCTTCAGAATATACCGTGGGGTTTCTGATCTGGCATCCTAACAGTGCACACGTTTCTGGTGGAAGCCATGCTGGACATTATTTTTTGTAAGTGCATTAGTGCTGGAGGAATAATGTAGAGTGGACAGATTGTGCCACTAATCGGTCTGTAAAATTGACTTAATGCCAGCTTTATTTGTTTGGAGATCCACAGTGCACTCAATGCTGGCCTTTAAACACACTCAGCTGAACACATGTTAAAAACATCCTCAACTACTTTCAGATTAATTGCTAATAGATTTTTGGCTGTCACTGCAAATTGGCGGTTTCTGAGTTATTTGCAGTCACTAATGTCTAAGGGAGTGGGGTGACAGGTGTGGAAGGACTTTAGATTGAGTGCAAGAATCCCTTTTTAACTACTTGCTCCCAGACATGGGTACAGTAGTCAGGACTTAGGCCTTTGTTTTGTCTAGGGTTCGGGACTTAGTTGGGGACTCTCCAGGGTTTCCTAGTTACTAGGCTGTTTTCATTAAAAAGTAGTCTTATTTATTTAAAGGTGGATATGTACATTTCAGTACTTTACATCTGCTTCCCACCAGATCCCAGTTACTTAACCATGTGACATTGCATCAGTTACATCAGCAGTTACATCAGTACCAAGTGCTCCTGATAACTCTTTATTCTATATCTCCTGCCAAGTCTTTATCCCAACTATATACATCTCCCTAACATCTCCCCTCCCCAACCAAAGTCTCAGACTTCTTACGGTGAGTCTCCCTGGTGCCTTGACCAAGATTTCTAATCAGGTCCTGGTTTCATTTTGAGGCTCTGGATGAACATGACACTCTCATTGTTCAATAGGAATGTCTTCCACCTTGTAGAGTTTCTAATTGTTCCTGGTTCCTTGTTTCCATCTGGATCCAAACAATGTGTCCAAGATTCCATTGGTTTCCTTCCCAATAATATCAAAGCTCTTCAGTTCCTTTTGATATTTCCCCGGTCTGTATCAATTCTATAAGGTCTCTGCTGAGGAGTTCTTTCTATCATGACTCCTTCTTCCTTTTGGTCTCGTATCCACACTCTCTCCACCTGGGCTGAGCCACTTTCAAATCACATGCCCTGTGTCTGAAGTTGAAATGATGTGTTTGACTGTCTTTTTCGTTGCTCCTAACGCTTCCAATTTTCTCAGATCATAAATATAAATTTTATGCAAAATCTTTGCACTCTCGGAGAGGGAACAACTAGCTCGGGTGAATGGAGGGGTCTTTTTTTCTGCTTCTGCCCTCTAACACCTCTCCTGCTGTTATGCTCTCTCTCTCCCTCCATTTTATATATTCTATCATGGCCAGTCCTCCTTTACAGTTTCCTCTATTGTTCCTTCCGCAAAAAGTTTGACTAACATCTTCTGTCAAAGATGAGGGAAATCCTGGTAACCTTACAGTTTTGCTCCCTTTTTCACTGTTCAGGTCATTCTGTTCTGGATCCTTCCATCGGTGTCTGATCAATGACTTCCATCTGAATTTTCACTGCCTCTTTCCTCGTGAGAAGAAGGTTCTCCTCCTCTCTACAGAATGTTCTTTTCCATGTCTTTGCTGCTTTGAAAACATTTACACAATTTCCCTTTCAAATTATTCAATCTCCAGCCCCTCAAAACTGTGGACCTTTTCACCTCCCTCAGCCTTCCTTTCCTCCTGCGATCCACAAGCTTCTAAAACTCTGACTTAACTTTGCCTAACCACTATTTCCTGATTAACCCCTTCTTCCCCCACTCTTGTCCATCTAGATATTGCTCTGCACTTAGGTCTATGGATGGGCACCACGGATTCTCAATTAATAAAAACATAACGATTGTTACGTAACACATACAGTGCAATGTAATAAAGCATTAAAACCATCCAATGTCTTACCCCAATGCTGGTTCCATTCAGTATGCAAACATTTCCTGGAACTACAGAATAAATGTTGGTTAATATTATTTATATCATTAAAGGGTACAATAAAATCTGAATTTTCCATGATGTTCACCTACATTTTCTGAGTTATAAAGCATGCCTTGTTGTTCTTAGTCCAATTCAAACATGGTTACAATATCAGTGGAGGTAGTGGCCTAGTAGTACTGTCACTGGACTAGTAATCCAGAGATCCAGGGTAATGCTCTGGGGACCTGGGTTCGAATCCCATCACGGGAGATGGTGAAATTTGAATTCAGTAAAGAATCTGGAATTAAGAATCTACTGATGACCATGAAACCATTGTCAATTATCATAAAAACCTGTCTGGTTCACTAATGTCCTTTAGGGAAGGAAATCTGCCGTTCTTACCTGGTCTGGCCTACATGTGACTCCAGAGCCACAGCAACGTGGTTGACTCTTAACCACCCTCAGGGATAGGCAATAAATGCTAGCCCAGCCATAAAATCCCTATCAGTGCAGAAGGAGGCCATTCGGCCCATCATGTCTGCACCAACCACAATCCCACCCAGTCCCAATCCCTGTAGCCACACATATTTACCCTGGTAATCCCCTGACACTAAGGGGCAATTTACCATGGGCAATCAGCCTAACCCACACATCTTTGGACTGGGAGGAAACTGGAGCACCCGGAGGAAACCCACCTAGACACGGGGAGAACGTGCAAACTCCAAACAGACAGTGACCCGAGCCGGGGAATTGAACCCGGCTCCCTGACGCTGTGAGGCAGCAGTGTGTCACCATGCCGCCAGCAACACCCATATCCCATGAATGAATCATAAAACAAATTAAATTCATGGAATTGGTTTTATTTCTATCTTTAAGCCTTTTATGATTTTTTTTCTATCTAAAATGCCGATATCATAAGCATAGGTCCCATATCTAAGGGCAGATAGAATCCCTACAGTGCAGAAGGTGGCTATTTGATCTATTGAGTCTGCACCGACAACAATTCCACCTAGGCCCCATCCTCATAACCCACATATTTACCCTGCTAATCACCTGACACTATGGGGCAAATTACCATGGCCAATCCACCTCACCTGGAAACCGGAGTACCGGAAGAAACCCATGCAGACACGAGGATAACATGCAAACTCCACACAGACAGTGACCCGAGGCCGGAAATGAACCCTGGCGCTATGAGGCAGCAGCGCTAATCACTGTGCCACCCTGTTGTCCCTATAGTGTGCAATGGCCGAGAGATTCATTAAAGACCAGATTATTTGATTGGGCGTACATGTCGATTGTCTTGCCAAGACACAATAGTCTTTCAGCCCATTGGTATAAAATGGGCAATAATGAAAGTGTTCCCACTGACCTTCATAACAAGTAAGCACTTACAGAGACATCTTTTCATTGTCACATTGTAATTCATAACCCAGGCATTGGATGAGGATGAGCATGAAAGAAGAAGACAAAACTATGGATGCAAGGCAGCTTTACTTGTACTGGGGTGAGCTATCATGTTTAACTTTATCCAAGTACACCTATTGGAAATGTTATGAGAACAGCCTCCACTTCACAGTATTATTATCTGCTGGAATCTGACCTGCAGATAGCATTGACAATTGGGAGGCCCTTGTCTTTAACTGGTAATGTGATCACAAAACTCCAATTTATTTCATATTACGTCAGAGAGCATCAGAAACACAGGTTAACCTGCAGTATGCAGGTGCGGCAACCCAGGCGTTAATGTGTACTTCACCCAAGCTATCACTTCCATTGCTTCCCCGATGGAAAAGCAGCAGCAAATGATAGCGCATTCCCCAGACTCCAAAGCATGCATACTGATGGGGAAAAGGCTCTCAAGACACCCAAGCAGAGTGACATGGTCTTTGTAAATGTTAAAGGTTTATATTCTCATGATCAGTGACCAGTGAATGAGCACTTCACAGGCAGAAGTTGCTTCATAGAATCCCTACAGTGCAGAAGGAGGCCATTCGGCCCATCGAGTTTGCACCAACCACAATCCCACCCAGGCTCTATTCCTGTAACCCTTCACATTTACCCTGCTAATCCCCTGACACTAGGGTCAATTTATCATGGCCAATCAACCTACATCCCAAATCTCTGGACTGTGGGAGGAAACCAGAGCATCTGGAAGAAACCCACGCAGACACGGGGAGAACGTGCAAACTCCACACAGACAGTGACCCGAGGCCGGAATTGAACCCGGGTCCCTGGCGCTGTGAGGCAGCAGTGCTAACTCTTTTGTGTATGGGTTAATTGAAAAAGGAGGGAAAATGGGAAGATAACTCCAAGGAGACAATCTTTGCCTTTTTGTATCACCTTGTAGAATACTGGAAGTTGAACTTCCAATCATTAACCTCAAACACTTCAGCTTCAACTATAAATATCAGCTTCACCCCTCAGAGTATGATCCTCGGTAACTTAGTACAGTTAACTTGGTTAACCAATAAACATCATCAACCAATTATCCAAAAGACATCTAAAACTAAGGTGTTAGTGCGAGGACCAGTTCTTTGGAACAAGGTTGATTTTACAAAAAGAGGTACACTTCGGGCAGGATTTTCCATACCTGTCAGCAATTGGTAGAGCGGCCAAACTGTCTCCTAATTCTGCTGGCCCGCCTACGATGATGCATAACTCTGACGGGGCTGGAAAATCCTGGTAAGGTGGCACCCATTCTGTTAGATGACAGGGCCAGCTGTGAGCAGTCTGGAATCCCTGGCATGTAGTTGTGCTTACAGAAGGTGCAGCTTTTGAATTCCATCCATTTGTTCTTTTCCATTTATTAATTCAGGGGATGTGGAAGTCACTGGCTGCGTCAGCATTCATTGCCCATCCCCAATTGCCCCTTTAATTGAGTGTCTTGCATTTCAGTCGGGCAGTTAAGAGTCAACCACATTGCTGTGGGTCTGGAATCACATGTAGGCCAGACCAGGTAAGGACGGCAGATTTCCTTCCCTAAAGGACATTAGTGAACCAGATGGGTTTTTTCAACAATGGTTTCATGGTTATCATTAGACTTTCAATTCCAGATTTTTTTCTTATTGAATTCAAATTTCCCCATCTGTTACATAGAAACATGGAAGCAAGAAGCAGGAGTGGGCCGTTAGGCCATTCAGCCCTTCGAGCCTGCTCTGCCATTCATCTTGATCATGGCTGACCATCAAATTCAGGATCCCCAATCCCCCCTTCCCTCCATATCCCTTGATCCCTTTAGCCCCAAGATCTCCTTGAAATCAGACAACATTTTGGCCTCAGCTACTTGCTGTGGCAGTGAATTCTACTCATTCACCATCCTCTGGGTGACGAAATTTCTCCTCACTTCAGTTCTAAAATGTTTACCCCTCTTCCTCAAACTATGACCCCTAGTTCTGGACTCCTCCGCCATTGGGAACATTCTTTCTGAATCAGCCCTGTCTAACCTGTTGTGGTGGGATTCGAACCCAGGTCCCCAGAGCTTTACCCTGGGTCTCTGGATTACTAATCCAGTGACAATAACACTATGCCACTACCACCCGCCCCCCGCCCCCCCAGCCGGGTTGTGGGCTCATCGCAATGAGCCCTCAGGCATCTTTTACAATGTTAAAAGTGCTATATAAATGCAAATTGCTGTTGTTGTGGCTCCCACTGGAAATCGAGCAACAACCTTATCATTCCTTTATCACGAAAGCTGAGAACAGTCAACATTTAGAGAGCGGGTAATGGGAGCTGCTATTTGAAAAACTCACCACACTGGCAAACTGGACAACAATTGATGACTCTGTCGCACTTCAGGTCATAGCCGAGAGGACACTTGGGGACATCAATGTGGGTACAGGACTTATTCTTCTGATGCACAATCACTTCTCCATTGAGCTCCATGCATTCCACTGTGATACACGGATTGTCCGGGGATGGCCACTCCTCACCGGCCTATAAGATAACGGCAGGAGGTTACACTTCACAAAAACACATGACGGAAGTTGCCAACAATGTTGCCCTGGGAGTTCAGTTTTGGGTTTTCATGCTGCTAGCACCTTCCTATCCAGTATCAATGATAAGTTTGATCGTAACTCAGTATGAGGCTGATTTTTAAGTTTCTGTTCCAGTAAACAATTACTTTCCTCATGTGGTTTAATCATTCGAACATTGCATCTTGACATGGGAAGGTATTAGCTTGGTTCAGTTAGTGACGTTCAGACCTCCTGAGTTGGAAGTAATAATTGAAGTCCTGCATCCATGGCTTAAGCACGTAATATAGGCTGACATTCTGCTAGAATGAATAATGCATGCTTTGTAAGCTTTCCTTTAGGGGTATAAATGCTAAACCAGTTTATCATTAACTGAATTGAAAATTTATTGAAATGAACATTTAAAAATCCAGTCCTTGCAATGACTTCAAATGAGGTCCATGAGGTTGGCCTCGGAATATGAGCTCCTTGATTGAGGTAATGAGGGGCGGCACGGTGACACAGTGGTTAGCACTGCTGCCTCACAGTGCTAGGGACCCGAGTTTGATTCCCTGCTTGGGTCACTATCTGTGTGGAGTCTGCATGATCTTCCCGTGTCTGTGTGGGTTTCCTCCGGGAGCTCCGGTTTCCTACCACAGTGCTGGTGAGATGCATTGGCCATGCTAAATTCTCCCTCAGTGTACCCGAACAGGCGCTAGAGTGTGGCGACTCGGGGATTTTCACAGTAACTTCACTGCAGTGTTAATGTAAGCCTACTTGTGACACTAATAAATAAAACTTAAAATCAGAGAATCTCACCTGTGTCCACTGGCACTCAGGACTCTGACTTTGTACTTGATAGGAGTGGAATAGAGTTTGTAAATAAAGGGAACCTGGTGAAGGAACACTGGCCTCTGAGGAATTATTTCAATCCTCTTTATTGTTTTGAAGTAACTTATCTAGCTTTGTTACTTTCAACTTGTGCATCCACTGCTCCGATGTAATTATCTCAGTTGCATTTGACATTGTTTTCATCAGAATTACATAATGGCCCAATATTTGCAGCTGTGGTAACGGGGAAGCTGCCAATTCTCACTATTGTTAGTGTAAAATTGACAGAATCTTCTAGAATCTGTACCGTTAAAGAGAGGAATCTCGATGTTGACGTTAGCAATAACCTGCTCCTCCGCAGTCTTCCAAAATAGAATAATTTAGCAATCACTGTTTCATCCTAATAGGAAGTCTTGTGGCACGGTGGACAGTGTCTCTGCCCCTGAGCCAGAAGCTCCAGGTTCGAGTCCCACCCCAGGACCTGATGGCCAAGAAAGGTGCGTTCATAATGCGGCCAAACAGGTTCAATGACAACCTTCCAAACACGTCAGTGGCTGGCAGTAAGAGTGGGAGAGACTCCTGGTCAACCACACTTGATGTGGAATGGTGCCCTCAAGCTCTGGTAACAATCTAGCGATCTGCTCCAGGAATAACTAGCCATGGAAACAGATGAAAATGTGCCTTAGTGCACTGCTAGGTGCAGGAAGAAAATTGGAATGGAATTTGTCGTGAGCTTCATTAAATTATCCATTAACCAGAAACTCATTCCCCATGTGTCAGAACTCTCAAAATGTATTTTCTTTTCCCAATTTGGGATGATTTGCTTTGTCTTTCCAACATTTCCTCCTATTTTATTTTGATTTGAGGTTTGAAGGATTTACGTCCTCCGAAATATAACTTAATAAAATTCTCACACAAAACTTCAAGATGAACAGTATACCAAATTGGGGCGGCGCGGTGGCACAGTGGTTAGCACTGCTGCCTCACAGCGCCAGGGACCCGGGTTCGATTCCCAGCTTAGTTCACTGTCTGTGCGGAGTCTGCACGTTCTCCCCGTGTCTGCATGGGTTTCTTCCGGGTGCTCCGGTTTCCTCCCACAGTCCAAAAGACGTGCTGGTTAGGTGTATTGACCATGCTAAATTCAGTGCGGCCTCACCAATGCCTTGTATAGTTACAACAGTACTTCCTTACCTTTATATTCTATTCCTTTCGCTATAAATGCCAACATTCCATTTGCTTTCTTTATTATCTGCTGTGTTAATGTAAGCCTACTTGTGACACGAATAAATAAACGTTAAAACTTTGTTATTTTCATTATTATGAAAGGACTGTATGTACTCACTTGATGCACAACTCTTTGTAGATTTGCGTCGCCTCTGTCGAAGACAGCTACTTCACAGACTGCACGCTTGCATTTTCCACAGCATGCACCTTCCACGTCTCTGTAGGTGTACCCCTTAGAAAGAATAGGTACTTTTAATGGTATAAGTCCAAGCTCTGGCTCATATTTATCACAAACACAGCAAAGATAATCGGTGTTAACTCAAATACAACATTTCCTTTGCAACGGCAACCTAATGCTGATGGCTGAATGTCTTTGGTTCATCTTCCAGATGAGTAGAAAGGGGGAAAGACTTGAAGCCATGTTTGGGACTGGCTAATGAAAGCTACAGGCTTAACTTTCCACTTGATGTTGGAATATTGTCCACTGTCAGGAGTCCCATGCTGAGTTATAACATGATCAACTCTGATACTGATGTTCCAATAACCCCAAACTGATGGTATGGCCATTTCCTGTCTGCTGTCCTATATGTGGAATAATCTTGTTCAATCGAAACCATTTCCTGATGATGACAGTATTAAACCACCCCAATGGATGAACAATTAAACTCAGGACTTTCTTGTTTCATTTGTTCATGATGTGTTGGCACTGTGGGCAAGGGCAGCATTTGTTGGCCATCACGCATTGCCCTTGAGAATGGTGGTGTGCCATCATCTTGAACAGCTGCAGCCCATCTGGTTTAGATTCACCCCAGCTTCTGTGAAGGAGATCCAGGATTTTCCCAGTGATGGTGAAGGAACAACGATATAGTTCCAAGTTGGAATGGTGGTGACATGGAGTAGAACTTGCTGGTGATGATGTTCCCATGTGTCTGTTGCCTTTGTTCCACTAGGTGGTAGAGTTTGGGGGTTTGGAAAGTGCTGTGAATGGAGACTTGGTGAGTTGCTGCAGCACGTCTTGTCGATGCTACATACTGCTGTCACTGTGTGTCAGTGGTGGATGGAGCGAATGCTGAAAGTGGTGGATGGGGTGCCCATCAAATAGGCTGCTTCGTCTGGAATGGTGTTGAGCTTCTTTTCTGTTGTTGGAACTGTGCTCATTCCAGGCAAGTAGAGAGGCCTGCCAGGCGAGCATTGGAACAGTCAAGGCCAGAGGTAACAATGGAATGGATGAGGATTTCAGCAGCAGATGATCTTAGATGGGGATGTTACAGAGATGGAAGCAGATATGGAGTTGGAAGCTCATCTCAAGGGTGAAAGAGGATGCTATACTTGTTCAGCCTGAGCCAGTGGCAAGGGAGAGAATTGGAGCAAATGGCTGGGGAAGTAAATGTGTGGTGGAGATCAAAGATAATGGATTTGGGTCTTCCCAATATTTAATCAGTGGAATTTTCTGCTCATCCAGTACTAGATATTAGACAAGTAAACTGACAAGTGAAAGGCAGTAGTGAGATAAAGCTGGCTGTCGTCGGCACATACGTAGAACCCTGATGTTGTGCTTTGGGAAAATGTAGATGAGAAATAAAAGGAGGAAAGGACAAATCTTGAGGGACCCACGAGATAACAGTGAGGTGGTGAGAAGGGAAGCCATTGCAAGTGATTCTCTGTTACATGCTCCATGGGACTAACCTCACATGAAGAACATAACACCTCATCACATCCTCAGGATGTCCCAGCACACATCACAATCAATGGATTGCTTTCTGAGTCACAGTCACAGTTACTGAGATCAAATTAGATAAATATAGTGGAGTGATGTCTCAACCTGTGCCATACATGCAAGTTGCAAATCTCAGTCCCAACACTTGCCCAATATTGATGGCTTTGTATTTGCTCAAGTTAAGCAGTAAGCTGCACCTTATCTGTCACATTGCAAACCATAAATACCTTGCACATTCCATGAAACATTATAGTAATTGTGAACACAGTTGAGATTTCAGTTTCCCTTATGCTTCTATGTAATTTTAAAATATCTAATATACTTCTACTTACAGATGGGCAATCTTTGTTGCAGGATTTAGTGATACACTTCACCGCATAAAGCCCTGTGATGCTATCCTTCCTGTCAGTGCAAGAACATTGCTGGCAAGATTCCTCCCAGGTTCTTCCAGTTAGATAGACAACACCATTGTGAATGCAAACCTGTGCATGGAAAGCATCAAATGTCATGCACACAAACATTGTAGAATGTTAATATACCACATATGTACATACATTGTTGATACAATAATATTCCACACAGTGACACACCCACACACAACCACAGTAACAAGCAACCTTGATTTAGATCAACATGTCATGTGTAACTGAAGTGTCAGCTTAGATTGTGTGATCAGGTCTTGGAGCAGAGTGAACCCACAAACTCTGGATTCAGGAGCAAAGTGAGACTACTGTGCCAAGGATGATTCCCCCTTATAATGGCTTAGGCTCAAGATAATGGGCGTGATTTTCTCAGCCCATTGTGCAGTGGGAGGGCTGAAACGGGAAGCCGGTCAAGACTTCCCCGCGCCATTTTCACGGCATAATCAGCCCCGCGCCAGAAAACAATTACCATATAGAAATTGACATTTGAATCTCATTCGCGAACCCAGGATGGTCTTGTTCGGGCTCGCTGTTTTCCACCCTGCCGGGGGGGGTCCTATCAGCGGGGATTAAAGCTGATCCCCAGCAATGGGGACCAGGCATGATGTCCTCACTGGTGTTGCAGAGGCCACTGAGGCTTCCCTGGAAGGTCGGGAGAGGGAGTTTCCCCTTGGCACTGCCCACCAGGCACCCTAGCCTCGGCCATCGGGCAGTGCCAAGGGGGCAGGGCCTTCTGGAGCGGAGCCAGACGAGGGGTGGACTGATTGATCGTGCGGGGGGAATGGGGGGGGGGGGGGGTGGGGGGGAGGCGCTGATCAGATCGGTGGGGGAGGGAGAGGGAGCGATCAGGGCTGGCCTTGAGGGAGTGGGGCAATTGGGGCTGACCATGTGCAGAGGGGCTGGATTGGGGGGGGGGGGGGGGGGGAGGGTTGGGAAAGCTATTGGGAGGCCAGCGATCAGGAGGGTGGCCAGCGATCTGCTCAGCACGCTGATGCCGTAGTCTCAGGTGGGATTAGAACCCCCCCACTACCAGTGTGAATCCCCCGGCGGACACTGTGGTGCACAGAGTGCCGGAAGTTCAACCAACTAAGTTGCTGAAAACAGGCAGCATATCTCCTATTTTCCCACCCATTGGGCACTTAGTTTTTTGGGGAAAACTACCTCCAATATATCACCACTGGTTACAAACTCACACAGTGACGTACACTCAGTAATTTAACATCACAATAATGTACAATCAGTAATCTTTCCCCACATTAATATCCCTTCACAGTACCATATCTTCGCAATGACATACCTTCAATGTATCACATCTGTATCATTTCCTCACAGACCCATACACTTCAAGACACACACAAAATGACGTTCAGGACAGTTACATACATCGGTTCAGTTACCTCATTAGGTTCACAATAGGATGTGGTGCAGTTGCAGTCATTTATTATCGACTTGACTGAATATCCAGTAGGGCAGCTTATTATTTCATTGCTACAACTGCAAATACACTCATACTTGTCACAACACTGTGTCTTTATAACGGACAGTGATCGGTGAGGTGGGCATGTTACTTGCTCTGCTCCACATTGGTTCCTATTGCAGTCTGAAAGCAATAGAACACTTGGATTAGTCTTTATAAACAGCTATTTGCCTTTGACATGAGTCTTTCTTGATTATAGCTTGGAGACGTTCAAACAGTACAGATAGAACTTTCAGATGAGAGTTTTCCCATAGCATTTTGATTTGATTTATTATTGTCACATATATTAGTATACAATGAAAAGTATTGTTTCTTGCGCACTATACAGACAAAGCATACCGTTCATAGAGAAGGAAATGAGAGAGTGCAAAATGTAATGTTACAGTCATAGCTAGGGTGTAGAGAAAGATCAACTTAATATAAGGTATAGTCCATTCAAAACTCTAATGGCAGCAGGGAGGAAGCTGTTCTTGAGTCGTTTGGTATGTGACCTTGGACTTTTGTATCTTTTTATATTGGTACAGGACTAAATTTGGCAGGCGGATTTTTTGTTATGGAGCCACTGGCACAATAAACTTTTACTCGTACGGTGGCAATATTGAATTAGTGGTAATCAACACTTCTCCCAATTATTCAATCTACCGTCAGTGGGTGGCTCATTCAAGTTTACCCAGAAAATGGCAGATCCCCAGTCTATGGTAATTTAACTGACCTTATTCTAATGCCTTGGAAGGGGCACTACAGTTGTTTCAGTACCCCGTGCGAAACAGGTAAAAATTGGTCAGGGTTTCTAATCTCTTATCCCATTCACCAGCTCACTGGAAATGTACGCATTTGATGATTTTGTGATGACAGAATTGGGAATGTCTGTGATTGCCACTGAATAAAGAGGGCAGTCACTGTGTATTTGAGAATAATGGCCACTTGCTTAAAGGTACAGATTAATATTTCCATGGTACAGATTGCCCAGCACAAAGGGTTCAGGAAAAGCTGGGTTTGAAGAGACAAATGGGAAGGAAAATATTAAGTTATTGTTATCATTACTATGGCATTTTCAAGGTTCTTTTTTAATAGCTAAAAACTCGTTATCAAAAGGAAATTCACTTTGTTTTCACAATCAAGTTGATCTTCTCTGAGGCTTATTGAGTTTTTTTGGTACCTTTTGATAATTTGAATTGGCTTTTCTGATTAGAATTGAAGTAAGTCCGATCATGGTCCCCACATGAGGGACAAACCAGATCCAAGCTGACAAGGCAAGACTTTGCATCCCATCTTGGGCTTGATCCAACAAGATCCAAGCTGACAGAATGTGACATTGCAACCCCTCCCAGGCTTGATCTAATGTTCATCTGAGCCAAAATGCTAAGGTGGTTTTGAAAAATTGCATCAGGTAAAGCCTCAGTTTAACCTCATAGGCTGCACTGATCCTTTGCTCTACCTTAGCCTGGGCAAATCACCATCGCAGCACACATTTGGCGCTGTGTGCTAACATTGTATACTCCAGGGAACAGGTAAAGGTGTTTTAGAGAGAAAGGAAGGGATCAAGGGAAAGGGAGTTGAGGAGTTTCAATGTCACATTCTCATCAGCATTTCTGGCCTGCTCTCCATGTTAATAATGTTTCAGGAAGCAATCATATGCTGAATACTATTAACTTTCATCAACTTACACCTTAAAACTCACAAAGAAATTGAGTTGGATGGTTTTTAAGGTGTTTTTGAAGTTAGCCTTCCTTTGCTGTTTTAGGATTTCAGGCAGTATGTTCTGGTACTGTATGTTCTGATATGGGCGAGATGGAGTCCAGAGATGAAACATTGGTTTCACCCACTGTTAGAGCAAAACCCTATTTAGTAAAAGAGTTGGAACCTGTGCCAAGAAGGACTGGCCATCCACAAGCTTGTTGGTTGCCACTTAAAATGAGCTGGTGCTCAACTCAGGAAACCAGCCTCCCGTCCATTGACTCTGTCTACACTTCTCGCTGCCTCGGAAAAGCAGCCAACATAATTAAGGACTCCACCCACCCCGGACATTCTCTCTTCCATCTTCTTCCATCGGGAAAAAGATACAAAAGTCTGAGGTCACGTACCAACTAACTCAAGAACAGTTTCTTCCCTGCTGCCATCAGACTTTTGAATGAACCTACCTTGCATTAAGTTGCTCTTTCTCTACACCCTAGCCATGACTACAACACTACATTCTACGCTCTCTCCTTTCCTTCTCTATGAACGGTATGCTTTGTCTGTATAGCGCACAGGAAACAATACTTTTCACTGTATACTAATACATGTGACGATAATAAATCAAATCAAATCACAACTTCATAGAATTTTATTGGCTTAAGCTTTGAGCTAATGTCGTTCCGAACAGCAATAATCTGACTGAGAGGATACAAGGCGTTGATGTCCATTTCAGCAATACTAAACGGGATGTTTCCTATTTCATATTCATTGCTGCTGGAGCTGTGATGAGAACCCCTGAGAAACATCAGGCACTTTTCTGGGTCACTTTGTCAAGACTTCACCGACATTCGAATAATAATTATCCCATAGAGTCTCTGAAGGCTTCACCGGAAAAGAATTAAGTACTGGAAAGCTTATAGGAATCACCAGGATAAAGGGAGAGATTGCATATGGGCATCTTGCTAGGAGCCCCCCCTTGATCTGGATGAGGAGTGGGAGGAGGGCGTGAGGCCAAGCAAAGGAGAGAGGGACAGAAGGGCGAGATGGACTCCCTCCTCCTTGCAGAACAAGGGACAGACCTGTTTCTCTGGAGCTTCTTGTCCAGTGCCATATCCGAGAAACTGTGTGCCCTTTGCCTCTATCCCTGAGCCATGCTGCACTCCCCACCCCTCCTGTGGAAGAGGGTACTTGTAGTCTTCATATGCAGCTCCACAGAAAGTGAACAGATCAGCTGTTTTGTGTTAAACCTGCAGGTTTCATGTCTAGCACCTCCAGGCAAGTTCAAATCATGGCAATTGGCAGTAAGGCCCAAAACTGTGTGTTAATCCAGATTTTGACATGTCGTTAGCACAGTAACCAATTAGTGCCTGTTTGCACTTTTTCAGCAAAGTACTGTTAACTACTCTTGGGGCTAAAGCGATATGGGGGGGAAGACGGGATCAGGATATTGGGGGTGGATATGATCAGCCATGATCAAAATGAATGGTGGAGCTTCTAGTTTCTATGTTTGTCCTCAAATATAAAGGAAGAACAATTAAAGGGAGGGTTTAATTGTGGGTATGCTACCCACAACTATCCCTCTATTCTGCACTCCAGCTAGGTGAGGATCTGTCTGACAAGTGCACATTCAAAAACATTTTACAGTCCTAGCTCTGACCCTTAAGGCAGCAAAGCTGTGAAACATACCCCTGAAATGTGAACTCATTAAAATCCATGCCATATATAGTGCCACTCTAAGGAAGCCTAAATTAGAGCAAGGATTATATAACAAAAGAAATACATCGCACTGCCGTGTAAACTTATAACCCCTCTGCTCACTACAGAGTAACATCGAAGAGCATTTGTGAAGGTTTCCTCTGTCTAAAATTATTAGGAAACCTCAAAGCAAACTGAAGGAAACTTTGCAAAAGTGTCTACAATTTTCCTTTACTTGGAACCCAGCACAGCTGCAAACATGGCATGGAATGGACCTACCTTATATTAAGTTGATCTTTCTCTACACCCTAGCAATGATTGTAATATTATATTCTGCATCCTCGCCTTTCCTTCTCTAGGAACAGTATTCTTTGTCTGTACAGCGTGCAGGAAGCAATATTTTTCACTGTATTCCAATGCATGTGACAATGATAAATCAAAACAAACAGAATAGAATTCCTACAGTACAGAAGGAGACCATTCAGCCCATCGAGTCTGCACCGACCACAATCCCACCCAGGCCCTACTCCTGTAACCCCTCATATTTACCCTGCTAGTCCCCCTGACACTAAGGTCAATTTAGCATGGTCAATCAACCTAACGCAAAAAATCTTTGGACTGTGGGAGGAAACCGGAGCACCCGGGGGAACCCACGCAGACATGGGGAGAATGTGCAAACTGCACACAGACAGTGACCCGAGGCCGGAATTGAACCCGGGACCCTAGCGCAGTGAGGCAGCAGTGCTAACCACTGTACCATCTGGCATTAAATAATTAAACTCGCCATAAACTCACCACATTCGTAAATTGGCTTGCATTCCCCTGGATTGTTCAGTTTTAGAGAACTTCCATCTTCACACCTTGGGATAGGTGGCAGATCACATTCCCCTAAATCACAAACTACAGAAACGGGGAATATCCATCAGTATAGAGCTGTAATTTATTCTACTGAACCTTAATTAAACCAAAGCACTGTGAACTAATATTGAACAATGGGTGGAATTTTCCAGCCATTCACATCGGTGGGATTTTCCGGTCCCGCTGCTGTGATCAGAGATTTGGCTGAGCGCCAAATTCTCCATCCTCGCTGGTAGCAGCGGTGGGCAGGGTGTGAACTGCTGGAAAATTCCAGCCAAACAGCTTTGGCAACAAAAGTTCTTCAAAAATATTTTGTCCTTAAAATCATAAGACACTAACTTACCATTGTATAACTCACTCATCAGAGATTCCTGTCTGCATGATATTTTGATAAAAGCAAAATATTGCGGATGCTGGAATCTGAAATAAAAACAGAAAATGCTGGAATATCTCAGCAAGTCTGACAACATCTGTGGAGAGAGAATAGAGGTGATGTTTTAAGTCAGGATGACCCTCTGTTCTCTCTCCACAGATGCTGTCAGACCTGCTGAGATTTTCCAGCATTTTCTGTTTGTGTTGCACAATACATTGGTTAGAAGTGTACATCAAAGGTTCATGTCTTAGTGTTCAGTTGTGTTATTGGAAATTACCCCTTTCCCTAGGCCACGTTTAAACCCTGTTAGAATCATAGAAACCCTACAGTGCAGAAAGAGGCCATCTGGCCCATCGAGTCTGCACCGACCACAATCCCACCCAGGCCCTACCCCCTTATCCCTAAACATTTACCTGCTAATCCCTTTAACCTATGCATCTCAGGACACTAAGGGGCAATTTTAGCACGGCCAATCCACCTAACCCGCACACCTTTAGACTGTGGGAGGAAACCGGAGCACCCGGAGGAAACCCACGCAGACACGAGGAGAATGTGCAAACTCCACACAGACAGTGACCCGAGCCGGGAATCGAACCCAGGTACCTGGAGCTGTGAAGCAGCAGTGCTAACCACTGTGCTACCGTGCCGCCCGGTTAGTCTCTGATATCTTCCAACCTGATGTAAAATCACTGACCCGAAGCACTAAGTTTGTTTCTCGCTCCACAGATGTCACCTGACCTGCTGAGTACTTTCTCAAATTTTCTGTTTTCATTTCAGATTTCCAGCATTTGTAGCATTTTGCTTTAGGATTAGAAATGTTTAGCTTGTCCTTTTTCTGTCACAGATTTGCAGAATGAATCATACGTTCTCACTGGAACAACGGAGGTTGAGGGGAGACCTGATAGAAGTCTACAAGATTATGAGAGGCATGGACAGAGTGGATAATCAGAAGCTTTTTCCCAGGGTGGAAGAGTCAATTACTAGGGGGCACAGGTTTCAGGTGCGAGGGGCAGGGTTCAAAGGAGATAGAAACATAGAAACATAGAAAACTACAGCACAAAACAGGCCCTTCGGCCCCACAAGTTGTGCCGAACATATCCCTACCTTTTAGGCCTACCTATAACCCTCCATCCTATTAAGTCCCATGTACTCATCCAGGAGTCTCTTAAAAGACCCTATTGAGTTTGCCTCCACCACCACTGACGGCAGCCGATTCCACTCGCCCAACACCCTCTGTGTGAAAAACTTCCCCCTAACATTTCCCCTGTACCTACACCCCAGCACCTTAAACCTGTGTCCTCTCGTAGCAGCCATTTCCACCCTGGGAAAATGCCTCTGAGAGTCCACCCGATCTATTTCTCTCAACATCTTATATACCTCTATTAGGTCTCCTCTCATCCTACGTCTCTCCAAGGGGAAAAGATCGAGTTCCCTCAGGCTATCCTCATAAGGCATGCCACTCAATCCAGGCAACATCCTTGTAAATCGCCTCTGCACCCTTTCAATCTTTTCCACATCCTTCCTGTAATGAGGCGTCCAGAACTGAGCACAGTACTCCAAGTGGGGTCTGATGAGGGTCTTATATAGCTGCATCATTATCCCCAGACTCCTAAACTCAATCCCTCGATTGATAAAGGCCAGCAGAGGTGTACGAGGCAGACTTTTTACACAGAGAGTGGTGGGTGCCTGGAACTCGTTGCCGAGGGCAGTAGTGGAAGCAGATGTGATAGTGACTTTTAAGGGGCATCTTGACAAATGCATGAATAGGATGGGAATAGAAGGAAATGGTCCGCGGAAGGGTAGGGGGTTTTAGTTAAGACGGGCAGCATGGTCGGTGCAGGGTTGGAGGGCCGAAGGGCCTGTTCCTGTGCTGCAATTTTCTTTGTTCTTTGATGTGTGCGTCCAAGTTCTTGGACAGCTTGTTGCAGTGAGGGCCACTTATTTTAAACTCAGAATGGACAGCTTGCAAATTCTGTTGAGATTCTAAGGATGTTTGCATACTCTCATGGTTTTTCTTCTTTCTCACAATGAGTTGCTGCTGTCAATTCATAACTTGCTCAGAAACCAGCAATTTTTGGCAGAATTCAGCCATCATACCAAAGATTTAACATCTGATACCAAAGATTTAACATCTGCTTACCGATAGCTCAAGTATAGATCCTTTGCCACAACTACCTCCACTGATACTGCACTTTTAACGTACTAAAACATCCCAGAGTACTTCACAAGAGCATTACCAAACAAAAGTTCACATCAAGCCACATGAGGAGATGTTATGACCTAAAGTTTGGTTAGAGGTAGGTGTTCAGCAGCATCTTAAAGAAAGAAGAGACAGAGAGGCAGAGCAGTTGAGTGGGGTAATTCCAGAGCTTTGGAAGAAGACAGCTGAAGGAACTAATACTAAAAGTACAAAGATAAAAAAGGGCAACACACAAGAGACAGAATTGAAGGAACAGAAATCTCAGAGGGCTGTAGGGTCGAAGAAGATTGCATAGATAGGAACCAATAGTGTGAAAAAAAAGACAAAAGTTTGCATGTGCAATGAGGTCAAAATAGCACAACTGAAGAATCTAAGCTTGCTAAGAAAATAGTGTCAATAATGTACTTTCCATAATTCTATAAACTATCCTTGTTTGACTATATGATGAAGCTAAGAACCTGATGTATACAGACAAAATATCTTGCCAAAGAACTTCAGTTCTTTAATCCAAAATGTAACTTCAAAAATAAGCACCTTTTCAAAACAATGTTCTAAATTTACTTCAGTATGTGAGGAAGAAAAGTAATCCGTTCATCTTATAAGTATTGTCCAGCTTTTACTAGCTAATGTAATACTCAGACACGAGCTGCAGTGGTCTGTTATTGCTCCGGTATCACAAAGCATGAATATACTTTGAAAACTGCAGCTGAGTGCTGGATGTGTCCATACATACCGCACACATACTGTGGACAGCACTCATCAGTGTTCCGCTGTAATACTGCTTTTTCACACGGCCTACACACTGGGACTGAAAGGAAGGAGGAAAAGAACAGGTCACATCAGTATTTCCAATCAACAATTAAAACTAGCTTTTTTTTAGACCTTCGGATTGGATTTTATAGACTTCAATATCAATAAGATGTAGAAATGTCCATCAGTTCATTGAAGTGTGTGAGGTTAATGAATGTATGAGGTTAATAAGGGAGTGAGGTTAACGAGTGGATGAGGTTAATGAGGGAGTGAGGTTAATAAGAGGGTGAGGTTAATTAGTGTATGAGGTTAGTTAGGGAGTGAGGTTAATGAGTGTATGAGGTTAACCTCACTCCTTTATTAACCTCATACATTCATTAACCTCACACTCTCATTAATCTCACTCCTTTAATAACCTCACACTCTCATTAACCTTACCTTCTTATTAACCTCATACACTCGTTAACCTCACTCCCTTATTAATGACTGTATGAGGTTAATAAGAGGGTGAGGTAAATGAGTGTATGAGGTTAATAAAGGAGTGAGGTTAATGAGTGTATGAGGTTAATAAGAGGGTGAGGTTAATGAGAGTGTGAGGTATTGACAGTGTGAAGTTGGATTGTTAAAGTTAAATGGTGGTGTGATTTCGAGTTTCCTATGTTTTTCGAATATCTTTATCAAAGCATTGCGGATAACAATTTTTTAAATATTTGGTGAGATAATTGGCTAGCTAATCATCAAAGCTGAATCTTCTTAAGAAACTGGAGTCCACAAAAAGGTGCATGTTTTGAAAGATTAGTGCCTCTAACAAATTAATGCCCACGGAAAGGCCACACAATTGAGTTAACCCAATTAAATGTCAAGAGATGTCAATGGTGATGTGAATTGTATATTACCTGTCATAGTGGGACACGGCCTATTTGTGCAGTTGATCTGCCTGTTGTCTAAGCACATGCACAACTGGCACGGATTGTCATGTGGTATCCAAGTATCCAAATGCTGAAAAAAAACAAGATACTAATAACCCTGCAGTGAACAATATCATGAAGCTTTGTGCTCGAGGCATTATTCATCCTGTTGCCACGATGGTAAAACAACCGTTTCATCATTTCCCTTTTCATCACATGCTGTTGCTTTCTGTCTTCAAATTCATTTTTTTAAAAAGCTTGTAATAAAAGCCTTTCAGGCCAGTAAACTGGCTCCTTCTATGGTGCCACAGCCCTATGATCACTATATTCTCTTCCAGCCTCTGCAGCTTTGCTATAAATTAGTGATCATTCTCCAGATAGTTTTGAACACATTCGTGTTTTCTTTCTTGTTTGCGTTCTTTAGTTTGTCTAGTGCAGCATATATTTAAGGCTCAATTAATCGTGTGACATTTGTCTTTAATTTTCAAAGGATATTAAGGTGCTGTAATATGCAACATCACTCCCTCCACCCCCAGTGTCTTCAGAAGCACTACCAACAGAAGAGGTGATGGAGATTCTTTCTATGTCGGTGCAGACACGATGAGCTAAATGGCTTCCTTCTGCACTGTAGGGATTCAATGATTCTATGTCTATTGCCAAGGGTCCAGTGTGAAGTGTGGTCAGTCTTCACGTCATTCCAAATGCCAAGGTGGCCACAACCTCAAGTAGTCTTTACATTTCAGGGACTTCCAACTGGAAGTCCTAAGAACTCAGAACACCAGCAATGGAACTTGTACATTAAAATAATGTGATTACAGAGGAGTGCTTATCTAATGAAATGTTATCTTTCACAACAGACAAGCTTCAGAGTTGACCTGGGAATGCTTGATTGAATGCGCAAACAGTTGGCTCACAATCCTGCCTGAGCATACACGGAAGCGTGCTATATTTACGGAGATCTTGTGATACAGTAGGTAGCATCCCTACCTCTGAGCCAGAAGCTCTGGGTAATAGTCCCACCACAAGGGTGATGGCCAAGAAGAGTGGCCTAACAGGTTGGGCACAGTTTTACCTGCAGTTGATGCAATGCTCCGGTTGCAGCGAGGTTGGAGGATTTGGTGGCCAGCCAAATCCCCACTCATTGCAGCGGGATGGGAAAATCCCGCCGACCTGAATGGTGATAAGATTCTGGCCATTGAGTGTCAACCTGCAAAATCCTTCCAACAAGACAATAGCAGGCGGTAAAAGTGGGAGAGACTCCTGGTCAGCCACACTTGATGCTATAAGCCCCTGGCTATGGACTAGCGAGAATACTAGCTATGGAAACAGATGAAAGTCTGCCTTAGCAAACCACTAGGTGTGGAAAGAAAACTGGAACGGAAATACTATATTTATAACGGAGGCTAAAACTCTTGATGATTGAAGGCGTTTTTATTACTAAAGAGCCACATTCGGACTGACCTCTTCACGTGCCTTTATCAGGCGCAGTCATCATACAGGATATTTTACCAATGGATCTATTTCCTTACCTTTTCCCTGGTAGCAAATTGGTGCTAACAAATTTAATTGAATCAATGGAAAATTCATTGCCATGCGTGTTGCGGCTTTATAAAACTTTGGTTCAGCCGCACTCAGAGTATTGCGTTCAATTCTGGCCATCACATTCGTTTGATGATGATAAACGGAACAACTTAAAATTCTGAGGCTAATTTTATTCTAACCCGCTGAGTGGGATGTCCATAAAGTTCACAACCTGCCCAATGGCAGGTTGGATAGAATATAAAAGCAGGGAGGTCTTGCTGCAACTGTACAAGGCACTGGTGAGGCCGCAACTGGAGTACTGTGTGCAGTTTTGGTCCCCTTATTTGCGAAAGGATATATTGGCCTTGGAGGGAGTGCAGAGAAGGTTCACCAGGTTGATACCGGAGATGAGGGGTGTAGCTTATGAGGAGAGATTAAACAGATTGGGTCTGTACTCGTTGGAGTTTAGAAGGATGAGGGGTGATCTTATAGAGACATATAAGATAATGAAGGGGCTGGATAGGGTAGAAGTGGAGAGATTCTTTCCACTTAGAAGGGAAACCAGAACTAGAGGGCACAGCCTCAAAATAAGGGGGGGCCGGTTCAGAACAGAGTTGAGGGGGAACTTCTTCTCTCAGAGGGTAGTGAATCTCTGGAATTCTCTGCCCATTGAAGTGGTGGAGGCTTCCTCGTTGAATATGTTTAAATCACGGGTAGATAGTTTTCTGATCGATAAGGGAATTAGGGGATATGGGGAGCAGGCGGGTAAGTGGAACTGATTCGCTTCAGATCAGCCATGATCTTGTTGAATGGCGGGGCAGGCTCGAAGGGCCAGATGGCCTACTCCTGCTCCTATTTCTTATGTTCTTATGTTCTTAATGCCCAGGCGGTGGCACGGTGGCACATTGGCTCGCACTGCTGCCTCACAAATCGAGGAACCCAGGTTCGATTCCCGGCTTCGGACACTGTGCGGAGTCTGCACGTTCTCCCCATGTTTGTGTGGGTTTCCGCTGGGTGCACTGGTTTCCTCCCACAGCCTGAAAGACGTGTTGGTCCCTCAGTGTACCCAAACAGGCTCCAAAGGGTGGTGGCTAGGGGATTTTCACAGTAACTTCATTGCAGTGTTAATGTAAGCCTACTTGTGATACTAATAAAAAATGAATAAATATTACACTCCACTGAGTTCAAAGGAAAGCAAAATCACTGTGTGGTGGCACAGTGGTTAGCACTGCTACCTCACAGCGCCAGTGACCCGGGTTCGATTCCCGGCCTTGGGTCACTGTCTGTGTGGAGTTTGCACATTCTCCCCGTGTCTGCGTGGGTTTCCTCCGGGTGCTGCGGTTTCCTCCCATAGTCCAAAGATGTGCGGGTTAGGTGGATTGACCGTGCTAAATTGCCCCTGAGTGTCAGGGGGACTAGCTAGGGTAAATACATGAGGTTATGGGGATAGGCCCTGGGTGGGATTGTGACCAGTGCAGACTCGATGGGCCAAATGGCCTCCTTCTGCACTGTAGGGATTCAGGTTGAGTGGAAGGCCAGCTTGCACCCAACCCTATCAGCTTCCTAATGATTGGGTTGAGGTTAACATTTCCCCCAGTTCATTGCTCCTCTCACTGCAGACACCACCTGACTGGCTCAGAATCCCTAGCATTTTTTGTTCCCAACTTCAGATTTCGCGGTATTTTGGTTTTGCCCACTTAGAAATGGCCGGTTTTCAAATTTCCTGGCCTTACTTCTTGGACTGGTATCTATACCTGATGGGGAATTTGCTGGTGATCAGTACACTGAGTGCAGACGTCGGTGGTGACACATTTTCCTTCCAGCAACACTTTCCCTTCCGGGCAGAAGCAGCCTTCAGTCGGAGAAGCTAGACAATGCGTGGTGTTCTTATTCACGATGCTATCGCAATGGCGGATGCAATTTACCCCACAAGGTTCGTATACGAGCGAGTTAGGGCACTGGAGAGCTAAAGGGAAGGAATAACACTTTTAGGCAGGCAGCTATGGATAAACACAAAATGTAAGACTTTGCGGCTAAACTATATTTGCCCCTGACAGGCATGTTTCCCATGCAGAGGGGCACGGAAAATGTAGGGGGACACCCATTCCACTACCTTCGCACCCGCACCCGAGCTTACCCCCCGTAATAGGGGGATAGAGGGTGCTGAGATAGGCAGTCCACCTCCCATATTTAAATGAATAATGAAGGGTCAATTCAATTTATTATCAAGCCTATTGACGTTGATAATACGCTGTCTACCTGTTTGGCATGGGCAGCAGAGTGGGAGCAGAAAGCCCAATGTTAAGTTGTTAAAGGGAGGGGGTTAGATTTTGCTTTGGGGGCCTGTTCTTTGATGATCATAGGATAACACTCATCCCCACCTTAGGTGGACCTACCTTCCTACCCTCTCCCTCCCTTAAACACAACCCCCCTCCAATCCCCATCTCCCATCTCCCTAACTTACCCATAACCTCCTGGCCCAAGCCCTGGACTTATCTGCTCCAGGTATCCACAACCTGGAGGCCCTCTCTTCGCCAGCATTCCCGGCAGTGGACACTTCCCTGGTGCTGCCAGGACTGTGGAAACTTGGCCGGAATTGGGGCTTCCGCCTCAATGAAGGGGTGGAATTCCCAATGGGCCTTTGTTAATTAAGCCTCCAGTGCTTAAGGCTGCAGGGTGGGTCAGAGTGGAGCATGCTGATATGGATTATGTTTTCTGAGTTTAGTTCTGAATGGCTTGGCTTTAATCTTAACAATTATGCCCCCTTACCCTGGACTCGACCATCTGAGGAAAACATTCCCCTCTATGTACTCTGTGGAATTTTAATATTTGAATCATACATCTCGCGGCAGGGATGGATCATTCTGTGAGAAGTAAGACCAAGCATCATGTGCACCTGAGATAACTTTCCTGTATCGCTTCTGGTTGTTTGTCCGCTCAGGGCACTTGTAGGATCAGTAAAAAGAAGGATGAATTGAACTTACGGCACAAGTCATCAGACCTCCACTTGACGCAGATGCCCAGAAGTTTGCACCTGAAGCTGTACGCTGAAATGGAGTCACAGATGTCACTGCCATTACAGGCCTTCTGCTCACACAGTCTGAGATACGGTCGCGGGTCAACCACTTTGCGGCATTCATCAAACACCGCAGAGTGCAGAATGCCACACTCATCCCCCGTCAGTACACACTGCGGCACCTTTGCTACTCGCTCCAGGCAATTCTGTGACGACGATTCTTTCAGAGTCCAGTCATTAATAAACGTGAGACTATCATTAGTTATAGTGCCATCCCGGAGTTCAAAATCATTTAACTGTTCGTTGTCACATGTTCCTGAATGAAAATAATTTAAAATAAAAGGGTGACCAATGGGAATGTTAGCCGACAACAATTTGCATTTATTTATCATGTTTGGCAGAATAAAATGTTCCAAGGCACTTCACAGGCAAGTTTTCAAACAAAATTTAACACATCAGCAGATATTAATACAAATGACCAACGATTTAGTCAAAGGGTAAGCTTTAAAGATGGTTCTAAAGGAGGGGTGACGGGGGTACAGAGGTTTACAGAGAGAATTCCAGAGCTTAGGCCTAGGCAGCTGAAGGCAATGCGCATCTCGGCCTTTTGGCTAAGCATCAGATCAAGCCCCACAAGAGGCTCCAGAGGGAACAGCACTTGTGCTTATCCCCTTTTGGCTGGGATCAGGTGTAGGATGGTCGGCAGCCCATGGTCGGCCGCGCTTGGTTGAGGTCATTGGGTTACACTGAAGCTTCATATGTTTCATGTGAAGCAATTTTTTACAGCGGCATCTCGGCCTTTTGGCTAAGATGCAAATGAGCTCAAGTCTTGGAGGAGGAACCTCCCCCTTCTCCAATCAGCTTGGCTCATGTAGATCAGGCCCAGGGCAGGGTGGTTTGGTCGCTCGCCCTGTCTTGTCAGCCTGGATCTGAAATGTCTCAACTTGTTGAGACTCTGAATTGGATTTGATTTGATTGAATTGGAAAAGTATTTTAAAAAATCAGATCAAGCCCAAGATAGGGTGCAATGCCTCATCTTGTCAGCTTTTATGTTGATTGTCTCTCTTGTGGGGCCCTTGAATTGGATTCAGTGGATTTTGAATTTGGTTCTTGGTGCAAGCAAGGAATTGATTCAGGTTTGCCTGGCCCACTCTGAGCACTGGCTTTGTAACTTTAAGGACGGAGTAAAAAAAATGAAAAGAAAAACTAGTGGAACAATGAACGTCGGGATATGACATTTTCCAACCTCATTGCTTTCCCAATTACCAAAACAAAATAACAAATTAATTTAAATCCAATACATTACTCATCACAGTTCAAAAACAGCTTCCAGTCCTCGGCCTAAATTTCATGTCAGCAAGGTAAGCTCTTGGCAGAATGTTGTACCGTGGAGTTCACGTTGAAATATCTGCATGAGCTGGAGTTCTGATTTCAGGATTGGTCACTCAGTTCATGCAAAAGTAAAGGTGAGCTAGTCTCACACATAACCCATTTAAATGGGTAACAGAATGGCACTTGCAAAGATTCGGGAGACCAAAAACAGGTGGCCATAGCCATAGCTAGCACTAATAAATTGAAAAAACACCTTTCAAACTGGGAACAAGGATAGTAACTTCAGTTAACTTGCTACTGTCAATTGAAACAAAACCATAGAAAAAAATGAAGAGATGGTAAAGTTCATCAGACCCATGAAGCTCACCCCATTGAGTGGTGTAACCTTGTGAACAATACTGTTACAACACAACATAGGAATTAGGAGCCAGAGTAGGCCATCTGGCTCTCGAGCCTGCTCCGCCATTGAATAAGATCATGGCACACCTCTTAGTAATGCTGTCTCCTGACAACGGTAAAAGTAACAAAGAAAAAGATCCTTACTTTGTACTTCTGATGTGTTATCCCCGTCAGTCTGTCGCATACTCCTAAAAGTCTGTGTTCCAGACATGTCTGATATGTGCACATACAGGTTCCTACGTACCAGGAAAATGCCTTTAGGGAATTAATCTGGGGAGGGTGATTTTCTAGCCCTTCCTGCCAGCAGGTCTTCTGATCCCACCAAAAGTGACACCCCCCCGCCACTCCCCAAAACCCCCACATCCCCATGGCGGATTCCCCGGCAGTGGGACAAGCGAGCCATGCAAAATGCCGTAGACATCGGCGGGACTGGAAGATCCCACTGGTAGCAATAGCGAGTCATCACCGCTGACAGAAAACACACTGCCGGTGGGGTGCGTAAATCCCACCTATTGTTTTTCTTTTGAAAAGGTACGTTCTTTAACGGGCTAACAATATCTACAAACATCCTGGCAGAACAGTGTCCATCGCACAGCTTTTCACACTCACCACAGAGTCCAGATACTCTGGACAAGAACAACGTTGGAGAAACCCAAAGACCAAAAAGATGGTTCAATGGGCTGTTGACAAGAACTAACCCCAAATCTGGGATATTAGCGACAAAGTTGCTGGAGCCATGGTCAATGATCTCTATATTCCCAACAGTTAAAGGTGGAAAGGCCAATTGTCCATTGACTGAAATCTAATAAAAAGATTAGAGAACAGATTAAAATTCTCATTCATAAACAAAATGTATCCGATTCCACTCCTGATTTTGGTCATATTTAACTGAGCACAGTAACATTTGTTTATAACTGGTAAGTATAAACCATTTACATAGCACCTTATCACATTGTCCAAATCTCCCAAATGGATAGCTTTGACCTGCTAGTTAACTGAAGATGACCAGTATGTACTCACAGTCATGTCATCACGCAGCAGAATTTTGGTATGATACTGATCTATTTCAATTGCTTTGATGCAGTTCTCGTTGGGGTCCAAGTGACATGGACCCTTATGGAGGATTAATTTTGTATCTTGATTTTCAACTTGTAGCAACAAGTAAGAGCACCTTCCAGTTAATGGGAATTCATGGCCATCAAAAGTAGAAATCTGTGTTTTAGCAGACACTGAACATACACCTGTTAATAGAAAAGGAATGTAAACTATACTGCATAATAGTTACAGCTTAGAAACAGGTCTTTGGCCCAACTGGTCTATATCGATGGTTATGCTCGACAGGAGACATCCCCCTCCCCCCCCCCATTTCATCTCATTTGGCTGCATGGTGGCACAGTGGTTAGCACTGCTGCCTCAACCAGGGACCCAGGTTCAATTCTGGCCTCAGGTCACTGTCTGTGTGGAGTTTGCACCTTCTCCCCGTGCCTGTGTGGATTTCCTTCGGGTGTTCCGGTTTCCTCCCACAGTCCAAAGATGTTCAGGTTAGTTTGATTGGCCATGCTAATTTGCCTTAGTGTCGGGGGATTAGCAAGGTAAGTACGTGGGGTTATGGGGATAGGGCCAGAGTGGAATTGCGGTCAGTGCAGACACGATGAGCCTAATGGTCTCCTTCTGCACTGTCGGGATTCTATAATTCTAATGGCATATCCTTCTATTCATTTCTACCACATGTATTTATCTAGATTCCCTTGACATTTGTCTGTGCCTTAACCATTCCATGTAACAGTGAGTTCTGCATTTTAACCACTCCCTGAATGACCTACTTCCCTTGTTGGATTTATTAGTGACTATCTTATGCTTACAGCTGCAAGTTTTGGATTCCCCCAAAAAGGGGAAATTTTTCTCTATGTCTATGTGATCAGACGACATCTTATTTTGAAAAACGTGACGTGAGAAAGAAACAACTCTCGGAGTTTTGGTGCTACAGTCTAACGTTATTTTGAAATCTCTGAGTATAAACTGCTTTTAAAATATTTTTTTTTTTCCCTCTTAAACAGCAGTATAGCTCTGAATGACAGGATTGTGGGTTCAAGGCCTGCAACAGATAATGAGCACATAATGTAGGCTGATCACTCAACGCTGTATTTTCTAAAGTGCCCTTTTATGTCTTAAATGCACCCCAAAGTCACAGAGACTCTGCTTCTCAAATGGGTAGTGGGACCCAGAAATTCTGCTTCCATTTCCGGCAGATCGCATTGATGCTGGTAAAGGAAAACCCAAGCTCGGCAGGGCCATTCTGAACTCAGTGCTGAGTTTAGTGTGGGAACTACAAATTTTTACAATAGATGTGAATGCTCTTGAATGGCAGAAAAACTGATTGTAGAACTGTCATGCTGTGAAGTTATCTAAATCCCCACCCCTTTAACAATTAAAAAAGCTTGCCTGTGTCAGTGTGAAGCGAAAAACTCCCTAGCAGTTACCGTAGCTGTTTTTTGAAATTTGAGTTAACATTATGTCATTATTCATGCGTGACTGCTTTCCACTTAATTTCAACTTAAGACCTCCCGCTGAAACAATTATAGGTTGTGGAACTCAAGGGGATTATTAAAGAATGAGCTATCTTTGACATGGGGTTATGAATACATTACTTTTAAGGGATTAAGTAAAGAGGGGATTTAAAAGTTTTGAATGGACTTTCATGAATGGGAGATTTTAAAATATAGTAAAGGCAGTAATAGATATTTAAAACTTTATTTTACTCAACATAACTCCTGCAGTCTTTCCATGGTGGATATTGAATAAGTTGGCATGTTGCATGTCAGGGCAGGGCAAAGGATGGGTGGGTTGACATGAATTGAAATTAAGTTGGCACTTGGGGCTATAAATGGCCATGGAGGAATGGGGGGGGGGAGGGTGCGGGGGGTGGTTGGGGGGGTTGTTGGGATGGAGGTTATGACAACCATGGGGCATGGGTGAGCCAGATGAGTTGCCATGATTGGGGCATCGGGCATGGGTGGAGGGATGAGAATTGCTCCTCTTGAAAATATATATCCTGGGAGCTTTCACATTTATCCCCACACACAGGTCCTTAGTTCAGTACTTCACCTGAAAGACAGCTCCTCAAATAGTACAGCATAGTATTGTTAGCTAAGGTTATCTGCCCTCGGTGTCTATTGCAGGCCATGAACCCACAATTTCCTGACTTGGAATTATCTTGTCATTTAAACATTTTTTTTTAAGGGGGGTATCAAATTAATATTAAACTGTAGTACAAAAACGTTCCAACAATCTTTTCCTTATGATATCAAAATGTATTCTGCTTATCTATTAAGTTATGATTATATTACTTTATGTAGTATTACTAAGTGACACTCTGTTACAACTCTTGCCAATTTAGCACATTTCTGCCCCCCCTCCCCCCACCCCCCTCACACCACTTTCCCAATGAAATATGGACCTTAGAAGACCTGACATTGCACAGGATAAGTTTTCACTTTTATCTCATAATTTTCATTCTACTAAAACCAATGGGATGAAAAACATTTGGTTCTAGTTCAGACTGAATATTTAGCCCCCTGGGCCCCTTTGGCCTGCCAACACAGAAGTTATTTTTACATTGACCTTTTAACTAGTCACACAGAATAGTGTGTTCAGAATGTACTCCAGGAATGTTGGCTGTTGCATCTGCTTTCTATAGCCTGGGGGGCAGTTTTACCTTGGCCTATCAAACGACAGAGAATGGATTTAACAGCACGGATACTGGTGGGGGGGCAGAATCTTACAGTCCCGTCCTCCAGGGGAATCATAGCGGGCAGGACACGGATCCCATGCAAAGGTCCGCTGACCTTGGATAGGATTTTTTGGTCTTGGGGCGAGCGCAGCCAGAAAATCCCATCCCTGGGATGGCCCCCAAAATCCAAACCTGAAGACTGACATACAAGTAACATGAATGAGAGGGAGTAAGCGATAAACAAAGAAAGTGGCTTCAACTAAAAACAAATCTAGCTGAGTGAAAAATATCAAAGGGTCCAGAAACAAAAGAAGACTGTTCAACTAGGGTCAAGTCAGACTCTGTTCTAACCTCCCAAAAAACCCGTTACTATGACCATTTTTATCATGCTACTTACAGGGGCATGCATACCGACAGCCACATGTTTCCTCAATTTTGATGCTGGGTAGATTGTTGCTGCAGGTTGGTTTCTGTAGTTTCTCACAGTTTACTTTGTGGTTTGAGGAAAGAACTTCCCCGTTTGGTTTGCACGTGAAACTGTGACACTTATCAGACAACACCCATTTCTCTCCAGCCTAGAACAAATGCATTGAAGTCAGTGTTAGTATCAATTCGCACAAGTAAATGGGGTTGAATTTCACCAGCCCTGGAGATGGGCTGGTCTGCAAGAGGCCACGACAAATGGAGGTATCGGGAGGGGAGGTGAACACACGCCCGCAGCTGTGGGATGTTGTTAATGACGAGAACAGCAGCAACAGGCAACCAGAGGTTGGGCAGCCAATAATTACAATTGATTGGCTGATTAAAGGCCACTTTCTGCCCCAGGATGGGGGTGAGCCTTCCGTTGTGCCTGCTCGATGGCTGACGGAGTACCCAACCCCCTACCCCACCACTGGCCGGCCCCTGGCTCCAACACCAGCACTGGAGGGTTCACCACTCTGATCGCTGCGGCCAGCGTGCCTGACTCTGGCATGAATTAGAACGACCTTACCTGCCTTTTGAGGGCACCTTGACATGGAGGCACCACCTTCCTCTCCTTGTAGTCCCAGCAGCAGTCACTTCGAAAAGCTTTTTCATTTGACCAGCAGACTGGAGAATCAGGCTGGCATCATGAAGAAAGTCCTGCGGCGAACTCTTAATTGATTGCCATGAATAACATTCCCCCCGCCCCGGTTCACACTGTCCAGCCTCACAGGCTCACGACCTGATTTCAGTCTTGGCACCGAGACTATCACCAAAACCTTGCTGCCGTTCTCCCTGGTGGGATCTTACAGTGCTGCTGATGGCACACCCGGGTTTCCCAGCAGTACTTTCAATGGGAAACCCCATCGACAATGGCAGGACCATAAGATTCTGCCACCAGCGAGCGGCGCGCCACCTCCCGTCACCACGAAACCCGCCACGGAGAGGGAGAAAATCCCGCTCTTCAAGTGTTTAAAAAAATTCTTAAAATTCTTAAAATCTCAAATTGCAACTTTACTCCAATTCATGCAGGCAGAATACGGCATGATATCATTTATAAAAATGGGAATAATAATAATGATATCGAGTATTAGTTGTTGATTTGTAAATTAATGTTGTGTTAGCAGCTAATAGAAAAACATTATTCAGCGTAACAGAACCAATCTATTTAACTCCAATTATAGCGTCATGGTGGCAACGACTTCTAAAGGAGGGTGAGAGGATACAGATTTAAGCTTAGAAGAGGGAATATGTGTAGATGCCGTAGATTTAATTGCTTATGGAAAGGATATAAATCAAGGCAGTGGACAGAGTTTTGAACTCTCTGCACAGAGTGCTGGCTGAGGCAAGAAAACCGGCGTGTGGGTCTTCAGTGGCACAGCTGAGTTGTCCCTTCAGAGAATCTGGGGGCCTGGATTTCACCGTCACAGTGGCAGAGAGGGGCTGAAGAGAGCCACCCGAGGCCTGATTTTACCATTTTGAGTCTGGGCGTCAAATAGATCTGAGCCTGGAATCCTCTTTCCAGCGCGCCCATACGCGTTTTGCCGGCTCCGGTCCGATTCGCATGCGCAGTTCGAAAAAAAATCCGAAGCAGCGCGCCTGGGCGGGAGAAAAAAGCAGAGAGAGCGGCTCTCTGACCCAGATCATCTTGGGGGGGGGGGGGGGGCGTGTGGAGGAGGAGGAGAGGGGGTGGGACCCAGGTCACCCTCTGGGGGGGTGGTGGGGGGGAGGAGGAGAAGGGGTGTGACGGGTCCATCTGCCTCACCAATTCAGTTACAATACTGCGTTCAGCATCTACTGAACTATCTTGGATACAAAGGATAATGGCATTAGGGTTCTACATGTAAGCCTTGCTTATGCTAAACATTATATCCTTGGTGTCGGCAGCCATTCCTGATGTTACAGTACTGATAGCACCAGGAAGATCGACCAGTACCATTCATTATCCTTTGTATCCAAGATGGTTCAGGAGATGCTGAACGCAGTATTGTAACTGACTTGGTGAGCCAGATGGACCCACAAGGCAGAAGGACCATCTTTGTGTTGACCAAAGTGGATCTAGCTGAGGAACATACAGATTATCTGGCGAACAGAAGGATGGTGGAGAGAGACCAGCGATCGAGGTAGGTTGGGGGTGTGCTCTGCTGAGGGGGGGTGCCTGCCTCCCAGGGAGGGGGTGGGGGGCGGTTGCCCGGGGGCCCTGCCTCCCAGCGGTGTCCGATCCCCGGAGGGTGGGGGGGGGGGGTGTGTCTGCTGTGGGGGCCTGCCTCCCAGGGGGGTCTGATCCGGGGGGGAGGGGGGGATCTGCCGGGGTGGTTAGCGGGGGGGTCCGCGAAGGATGGTCAAGGAGGATGGTGACTTCACCAGAGAGGGCTTCGGAGGTTCCCCTGCAGAATAGAAATCCGCTTTGGACTTTTATTCTGCAGGCCGCTAAAAGTGCGGATTCGGAACGGGCCAGAAGACAGTAAAGTGGGATTTGGCGGTAGGGTTGGGCGCGCGGTTCATTAAGTCGATTTAAATGCATGCTAATGCATTTAAATCGTTGGGCCGCCCGATTCAGGCGTGGGCCAGACCCACGCCCGAATCGGGTTTCGATAAAGCCGCGATCTGCTCGGAATCGGGTGCAGATCGCGGTATAGGCCCGACGCCCAACTTTACTGCGATTTCACGCCCGAAAACGGGCGCGAAGTTTTGGTAAAATCGGGCCCCCTGTGTTGGACCAATCCTCCACCCACCTTCCCTCCCTCTCCACTGCACCCGGGATACAGAGACCAACACCCTCCTCCTTCACCTAACAGGAACCGAGGCAAGCTCCTCCCTCATGGACACAGGTAACCCACCAACCTCCCCATAACTCAGGAACACTGGGACAAACCCCCCACACACATAAGGGGACACCCTCCGTATACATATAAGGGGACACCCCTCCACACACAGGGGACACCACTCCACACACACATAAGGGGACACCACCCCCCCACACATAAGGGGACACCCCCACACACACATAAGGGAACACCCCTCCCCACAAATGGAGCTCCCCAGAGGGTCCGTTCCAGGCACTCCCAGGTCGGGGCTACACTGAGATTTGTGCCCCCGACAGGTTCACCTCTGTCTATTTCACATTTTAAAATTCCTGTTGTAAAATTCACTGATGTGATGTCACGTCAGCAAGGGGGGGGGGTTTCTTTACTTGGGAGGAACAAAGGGGAAGTCCTTTAAATTTATTTGAATGGTTTTAATTGGGTGGGAACCTCGCTACCTCACCACTGAGAGGCGAGGAAAGCCAGAAAACGGGATCTCGCCGCCAAGATTCTTATTCCTGCAGTCTCGTGAGATTTTCCATTGGCGTCACCATGGGGCGAACACTGACAGAAAATGTCTCCCACAGTGTGTGGAAAATATTTACGTGGCAATTGGGTAGATATTTAAGGGAGTGAGCACTTGAGTTGGTATTAATTTTTGATGATCAATCAGATAGCGAAGTACTGAACTCTTGAAACATTCTGAAGCCTATGTTCCTCGTCTTAACCCAGACTTCCTTCACAACTGCTCCCACTCCATGGTTATAGCTCCCCTGGAAGCCTACTGGAAAGGCCATTTGTAACCAACTCCCACCGCACTCCCGGCCAAGTTATACCCAAGCAAGTCTGTGGAAAAAATTTGTGACCCTGTGTATGTTTAAAGAATGCAACAGAGCAAATAGAACTTAATTCAGCGGGAGTGCAGACTGGCGGTGTGGGTCTATAGTGCTAGCATTAATGCATTCTTCTCTATGATCGAGTTTACCTGCCGTCGATTCCCCTCATCATCAATGCATTCTGGAAGGGAAGTCGCTGTGAAAGAGAAATGGAAACTGAAATTAATCCTGTTTGCGTTAGTGTAAATTGACTCTGTCTACACTTCCCGCCGCCTCGGCAAAGCAGCCAGCATAATTAGGGACCTCACCCACCCCGGACATTCTCTCTTCCACCTTCTTCCGTTGGGAAAAAGATACAAAAGTCTGAGGTCACGAACAAACCGACTCAAGAACAGTTTCTTCCCTGCTGCTGTTAGACTTTTGAATGGACCTACCTTGCATTAAGTTGATCTTTCTCTACACCCTAGCTATGACTGTAACACTACATTCTGCACTCTCTCCTTTCCTTCTCAATGAACAGTATGCTTTGCATAACGTGCAAGAAACAATACTTTTCACTGTATACTAATACATGTGACGATGATAAATCATATCATTTATGCCAATGTGAAATTTTGCATAATTTCACATCGGCATAAATTTTGGTAGAAGACCCAGAGTCTTCTTCAAAATATCTTTTTTTTGCATCCCAAAAATTACTTCACAATGTTCATTTATCAGCCTCACCTGCACAAACTTTTTCGATAAGCTCATCGTTAAGTGCCACCATCATGGGAAGGTCTTCCATTTCACCCAGGTGAATGACGTGATGTGACTTTTCCCCAGCTAAGGTTAGAAGTTGGTGCTCATCATATTTTAGCCCTATTGCTATTGGGATCACTGTGACACCTAACAGAAAAGAGAGGAAGAAAAATACAGTGACAATCAAGGAATTATCACAGAGTTCACCTGGAGGTTGCTAAAACTCAGATTAACTGCATTCTCCAGGGTCTTGTTTACATAAAATCCATTCAGGGTCTATACTGTGATTGTTACAATTTCACTACTCTGAAAAGGAAAGTACTCATATCAATAATATGGTGCCAAAGTGTGACTGGGTGTTCCCATACTACTGTCTATTTTATCGCATACTCAATAGAAACAGACTTTGACACCAAGGCTGCGATTTTCCATTCCTGCTCGCGCTGGGTAAGTTCTGCGACGGGAGTGGAAAATATTGTGAGAACTGCAAGATTTCACGTCGGCATAAATGCATGATTCAATCTCCTTCCCCCACTGCCAGCAACATTTGAATACATTCCCAAATCATTATCAGGCCCTGCGCCTGAATCATCTTCCCTCAAAAATCCATTCATGTCAGCGTGACAGCACAATGGCGTGAATCACACAACTGGTCTCCCAAAGTGTGCACTGGTGAGCAGATCTCAAGGGGAGCTGAGGTGAGAGCTCAGGGAGAAGAGGGTCCTGCCACAGCTCCGCCTGGACACTGGTAGTGTCTGGGCAGTGCCCAGGGGTTAGTCAGGGGCAAGGCCCAGATGAATGTTGGGGGTGGTTCCAGGATGAAATAGTTTGCTCTCTCTGTGCTGGGCGGCCTTTAAAAATGGTGCCCCAATCCTCGGCTGTCTGACATGCTGGCGGGGTGAGTGCATCAGTGGCCGTCCTGCCAGTGATACGTCGGAGATCCTTGAAGTTTTTTTCCCCAAACTGCTGCACTATAAGGTGGAGAAAGCCACCATTGCTGTTGGCAGCTTCAATGCCCTTTCCCCACCCGCTTTTGGCCTTTGCTGATTCCCAGAGAAATCTCACCACCACCCCCCCACCACAATCCCTCAAGTAAAATCGATCTTTCAACATGGGCCAGGACAACAATTCTATTTGGGATTATCCTTGTTCAGATTGCGCGAAGATAAGTTGAGCTGGGATCTTCCAGAGCCGTCTCGCAGGGATGCGGTGGGCCAGCCGAAAGTCCATTGATGTTTGGCGGAACCAGAAGGTCCCAGCTGTGGGCAGGGCCGGGAAATCCTGGTCCAAATAGTCTGAGTGCCTGAAAGCTGCAGATAAATAATGGACATTTCCTCTAGCTTAATCAACGATGAAAGAAGAATTTATCCATCTCATTTCACAAGCTCAGAAAAGCCCCAAGCACTTTACAACCAATTAAGTATCTTAGATGTATGGTCACTGTTCTAATGTAGAAAATAATAATAGTAAACTCACAAAAATAGCAGTGTGATTATGGTGCCTGACCCCAGGGTCACATGACTAGGCTGACCAATTGGGAACTGAGTTGGGGCTTCACTTCAACTTGTCTGGGCTTGTCCCAGCAGTTAGATCCTGGAGGCATGACTGTGAGCATTGAATCTGCATTGCTCTTGGATATAGTTGTTACTGTTAATAAAGGTTCTATGTTCATTGATAACAGGTTGAGCCAAGTTACTACAGTGATTGTGTTTTGATGATGTTGGTTGAGGGGTAGTTATTGGCCAGAACACACAAGGAATATTTCCTTGTTCTTCTTCTAAATAGCGCCATGTAATATTTTACATCCATTTAAGATGCAGCCACCTCAGTTAAGCCAAAAGATAGAACCACCCCCTCCCAAATGCAATCCTCCCCGATACGGCACATTTTGAAAGAGTCATGGGGGGAGCGATCTTACCAGTTTGTCATGCCGGTCGATCGATGTGGCGAGCCAGTAAGATCACAAGAGAGGCAAAAACCAGGTTGGCACCTAGTTTCTCGCCTCTCGCAATCTTACTTGCAGCAATCTGCCGTAGTAATCAACCTCACGTCCAGGAAGGGCATGAGCAGTTTTTAGTATTATTAGTGAGCCCCAGGATGCAATCATGGTGAACAGGGGGCGATCGATGGGGTGGGGGCCGCGATCAGAGCACTGGGAGATCGGTGCATGTACAACGGTGCCCTCTAGCAGTCTGCAGCCAGCTTCCCGGCGAGAACAAAACTCCTCCTACTGGCGGGAATTGCACATTGCCTCATTTTTTTCTCCAAAGTGGCATAAGTTTTGAATTTTACTCTTGCCAAAAAAACAGGCCTGTTTTCACACTTGTTCAGCAATTACTGCCCCCATCGAGTTTTACATAATAGAAAGAGGCCCTTTGACCCATCACGTCTGCGCCAGCCATCAGGCACTTATCCTCATCCCATTTTCCAGCACTTGCTCTGTAGCCTTGTATGCTATGGAAGTCCAGTTTCAGTGCAATTATTATCAGTTACAGTGACCTACCTGTTACCATTGCTTCTTTCGCTGCCCTATCAACACTATCCTTAGAGCTGTCAGTAGCTATCACCACAGCAACCTTCGGAACACCCACTCGTGCTCCTATTGCCTCTGTTACTCCAGTCTGCATGGCGAAGGACAGTGCTTTTCCTGTGACAGATCACAAAGGCATTTCAGGAATATATTGTTACATTTGCTTGCGGACATTCCAAGCCATTTAAAAAGGGCAAAACTCATATCTCTGAAAAATTCAATAAGAAAATTATTTTAACATCATAGCCACTGCACCTAGTTGAGTTGGTCCTGGTCTCCTTTGCTGAATATTATTGATCAGCTGTATAAGATTTTCCTTCTCCTGATTCTCATCAAAAGGAATTTCCAATGTGTTGGTCTTCCCATACTGTATGATAGAGATATGAGTGGCATCTTCTCCTACAATAGGAAAAATGACTTAGTGAATAATAAAAATAACTCTTCATCTGATGTACATCAAACAAAGCTCCTTCAGGATCTGCCGAACAGCGGGTGGGAGATGAAGCAATGCAGCTGGAATAAGAGCGACCCTTCAAAGTTCCTGCTGAAATAGTTGGGGAAATCTTACATTCTGAAAGAAAAGAGAGGGTTTAAAGTTTATGGGCGAGATTCTCTGGCCTTCTAGCCGCGTGTTTCCCGCCAGCGGGAGGTGGCGCCTTGTTTGCTAGTGGCGGGATTCTCTGGTCTCGTCACTATCAATGGGAATGCCCTTTAATGTTACCCCACGCCCACGGGAAACACACGAGTGGGGGTGCACTGCCACTCAGAGTGGAGAATCCCGCCTGCATGAACGGCCAGAGAATTCTGACCATTAGTGTCACAAGTAGGCTTACATTAACACTGCAATGAAGTTACTGTGAAAATCCCCTAGTCGCCACACTCTGGCGCCTGTCCCGGTACACTGAGGGAGAATTTATCATGGCCATTACATCTAAACAGCACGTCTTTCGGACTGTGGGAGGAAACCCGGAGGAAACCCACGCAGACACGGGAGAACGTGCAGACTTCACACAGACAGTGACCCGAAGCCGGGAATTGAGCCCAGGCCCCTGGTGCTGTGACGCAGCAGTGCTAACCACTGTGCCACCAGAGTTAGGTGGGAACTCAAAATTTTACAAAATGTTTAAAAATCTGAAACAGGAGCTGAAACCGAACCGAACATGCCCACTTTATCTTTGACCAGAGATAGGATGAGAGCTGTGGCACTACTCCACTCCCAGGAGGAAGGCTGGTTATTGAAATTGCTTCTGGGAGCTGTGCACCTTCACTTAATTAACCATTCTATTTATAACCACTGTTAGCTGGACATCCTGATAAAACTGAAGCGACACTGAGGAACAGACATTTTGTCATCTTCAAAAACACTCCAACCATTAAGACTAAGTGAGACAGCTGCTGCTTTGTCCACATATACTGGAGAGACACTGCCAGCTTTAGATGCAGTAACTGTAACAGTGGTATATCAGAAGCAGATGGCAAAACTGCCAGTCTTGGTTATCAAGGGTCACAGACCTTGTTTAACAAGACATGATTGGTTAAAGCAGATACGGCCAAACTGGTTGGAAATTTCTGAGGGCTATATGATCGGCGAGGACCCTGTGGATCTCCCCAGCAGGAAGCTGAGCCTATCAGCAGGAGGGTGTGGACCACGGGTCGAGGAGGATCTCGCAGCTGGATCCCAGGAGTCAACAAGAGCAGTCGCATTTGTAATCTAGTCTTACCATGTGCAGAGATATCTTTATTCTGTTGGCAATAAAGCCTTTATTATTAAAGCGGGATCAAGTCGCTCTTGATCTATTACACTCCCCGAACCTCTCCAATCCTTGCAGTGAACTGTCACACTTACTACCTTTTGTTTCTATTACGGGCACTTATTTGAGCTGCGACTGGGCTTGTGTGGTGGTTTATTGCTTTCCATAAGGTTCATTGCACTGACCTGTTTGGATTTTTTCAATAAAAGATTTCACGAATGTTTTCATTTCTTCAAATTCTGCCTCCCCAATATTGTCGCTGCCATCGAGGAGTAGAATAATATCCATTGGTTCAGGGCACAGAGCTGTGAGGAAGAGGTAGAATTGGGTTCACATTCTCCAATCGTTCACATACATTTTTCTTTAGCTGTCACATCATTTTGGAACGCATTGCTCAGGGGAAAAAAGCTCCTCTGCATAAAAAGCATGCACTCTAAAGTTTGTGTGTGAATTTTGACGAACTGACTGTATCTCACACCTTAATAAAACTGTCTCAGCAACGTGAAGTTCCTAAATGTAACAATGCAGATGGTATATTGAAATGAGATGGTGAGGGAACGTGCCTAATGCTGCTGAAGAAATATCAAGTTGCTTGAGTGCTGGAGGACACTGGCAAGAGTCAATAGTTACAGTGGCAGAAATGTGTGGGTTGGAAATTTCTCAATGGGCTATTTTTAATAAAATGGTCAAAATGCTTGGGCAATTGTTTATAATTCTAATAAAATCATCAACCATCTAACATAGAAACATAGAAAATAGGTGCAGGAGTAGGCCATTCGGCCCTCCGAACCTGCACCATCATTCAATATGATCATGGCTGATCAGGTACTTTCAGTATCCCACTCCCACTTTCTCTCCAGACCCCTTGATCCCTTTAGCTGCAAGGGCCAGGTCCAGCTCCCTCTTGAACATGAACTGGCCCCAACAGCTTTCTGTAGTAGAGAATTCCACAGGTTCACAACTCGCTGAGTGAAGGCGTTCTTCCTCATCTCAGTCCTGAATGCCTTATCCCATATTCTTAGACTGTCATGTTGTTAGCATCAGTAAACTAGATACGTTTCACCCAAATGCATTTAACCAATTCCTTAATATTAACACAGGAAACTGGAGGCGCAAATTATATCCTAAAGCTCCATTTCATAACATATTGATGTCCCACAACCATGCACTGTATTCTATCCAAGGCCAAAATACTTTGAACCCCCAGTGAAAGATTTTACAGTCAGCTGATTGAACATTCAAACCTCTGACCCAATTGAAGCCACTAAGTGGGGAATTAATAACCAGTTAGTGGCTGTTTAGGCCTCAATTTGGAGTCTGTTGGCAAGAGTTCGGGGAATCCCAATGCGGTGTCCAGGGGCACCCTGGTGGCTTTCCATGTCCATTGGGCACCACAGGAGCTGGGGTGTATTATCGATCCCTTTAATCACATTTTGATTTAATGTAATAAGTTTCCTTTCTGCTTTGTTTTTGTTTCGGGCGGTCCCCTTCTTTTTGGGGGTTGTCCTTCCTGCATTGTCGCTGAGTTTTGTTTCATTTAGTTCATTCGATTTAGCAAAAAGGAAGTTCAGGGAATCCCAGCAGAACACACTACTCAGACCTACAGTGGGAAGGTGGTGTCGGTCCCTCAACAGCTTTCTTTGCACATCGGGTTCTGCCAATCCATGGGTGCTCCCTAACACCCTGGTTTCTCCATCTAGAACATAAGAGACAGGAGCAGTCGGCCATTCGGTTCTTCGAGCCTGCTCTGCAATTTGACTTTGAGAATGGGAACTGCTTAGAGTCCCAAACCAGATTGGTGGCCTGTCTTCAGAACTGGAAGATAGTAGAGGTTTAAGCAAGTGCAGAGTCATGGAAAGGGTGACTGGAGAGGTAGAGACGGGAGAAGGCTGATAGGGTGGAGAGCCCGAGAGCACCGAGAGCCCGAGAGCACTGTTGCTACTGGCTACAGAGCCTCCAGCCAATCAGAACATCCAGCAGCTCGCTAAAGTTGGAACTCCTCCTGAGTGTGTGGGGGAGGGGGGGGAGAGGGCGTTCCCGACTGACATTTTGGATAGAATGTTGGGAAATCATGCCAACTTAAAAATCCTGCCCACATCTTGCAACCGGCGCCTCATTTGTCATGGGAGTAAGTCCTAATATACAAGGCCAGTTTTATAATACAAGCTTTATGTAGAAATATTGTAACAAATTATCATCTCAGTTGGATCCATCTTTTCTACCTCAACATTTCTCATTATCATCTCTCCCTGCCTTACATAATCACTACTTTGCTCACTTAAACTGCCTGCCCTCCACCCTACCAGCCTTCTCCCGTCTCTACCTCTCCAGTCACCCTTTCCTTGACTCTGCACTTGCTTAAACCTCTACTATCTTCCAGTTCCAAAGACAGGCCACCAATCTGAAATATTGGAGGGATTTTTCAGTCCCCTTGCTCCCACCCACACCAGAAAATCCCAGCCCACTGCGGGACATGTCACCGGCGGGGATGTAAAATTTGAGGAGCCAGCCGAAGTTTTTTTTATTAGTGTCACAAGTAGGCTTACTTTAACACTGCAATGAAGTTACTGTGAGAATCCCCTAGCCACTCCGCTACCTGTTCGGGTGCACTGAGGAAGAATTTAGCATGGCTAATGCACCTAAGCAGCACGTCTTTTGAACTGTGGGAGGAAACCGAAGCACCCGGAAAAATTCATGCAGACACGGGGAGAACGTGCAAACTCCACACAGACAATGACCCAGCTGGGAATTGAACCCGGGTCCCTGGCGCTGTGAGGCAGCAATGCTAGCCACTGTGCCACCTATTATACTGATAGGGTTAGGTGGCTATGAGGAGGCTCATGTGAAGTATGAAATCACCAGTATAGTTCAGCTGGACTGAATGGCCTATCCCTGTGCTATGAATCCAGTGTCTTTCCATGTATATTCTCAAGCTTATTCACAATTCAAGCAACAAGACTGTAAGATGTAGGAGCAGAGGTTCAGCCCATCGAGTCTACTCCGCCATTCAATGAGATCATGACCGATCTGATGGGATAATCCTCAACTTCACTTTCCCGCCTTAGCCCTTGATTCGCTAACTGATTAAAAATCTGTCCGTTCTCAGCCAATAAAGGATTCTCACCTGGTGGCAGCAGGTTGGAACTGGCAGTGGTAGCGGCCATTGTGGTGGTAGCTATGGTTTCACTCGTGGTTGGTTGGCAGCAGGTATTGTAAACCACATCAACTATATCAATAATCTTGTCATAGTTCGTCGGCACAACTGGGAGCGGGAACTCAGCAATATCAATGTCGGGATCAGCGACAATTGTTATCAATTCAACATCGTTTTCGGTGACCGCTTTTATTGGATTTGTGATATTATCTGAGGGGGGGTTGCTGGTTATCATGAACACGAGATCAGGCGCTTCTTCCCTCGCACCATTGTTCGTTGTTAACGTCGCTTCAATGACGTGCATTATAGCACTGCCTGTATTGGTGTTCTCCCCTCCTTGATACTTCATTTGTCTTATCCTTTCAATGACTTCCCGGTTTCTCTGAACGTTAATGAAACTGAATGCATCGTTCACTGTATCCGAGTACTGGACAACAGATACGTATGTGGTTTGCTCTGTTTCGTTGAACTTTTCAACAGTTTTAATCATGAATTCTTTGGTCTTGTTAAAGTTACTTTCTCCCACCTTGTCTGATGCCTCCACGAGGAAGACGACATCATGCCTCTTTTCTCGACTCGGCAGTTGGGTGCTGATCGTTAAATGGGCGAACGATGGTGTGGTGGTTGTTGACGCTGTCGTTTCTGGAATTCCGATGGTGGTAGGAGTCGGGGGGCTAGCTCCACGACTACATACGTAATCTAAGATTGTCCTTTGGTATTCTGTCAGTTCTTCCACATTTTTCAAAATAAATGACTTGCCTCCAGGAGATTTGGCTGTTATCAAGCCGATTTCCTTTAGGTTGACACCTGACCCAATCCCCACTGTGATCACTGTGACTTTCCTCTGGATGACGAAACGTAAGGCATTTTTAACAGGATTGGATGAGGTGCTTGCTGTCACGAGTATGGCTATTCTGGGAACCTTCTTCCTTGAATCCTTCCCAAAGACAAGAACTGATGTGTGTTTCAAAGCTTCAAACATGTTCGCTTTCGAACCGCCAATGTATTGCATTGTTTTCACTAATGCTTTAAGTTCTCTTACGCTCTTCTTCTCCCACAGGTTGAACTTCTTGCTGACGACGGAATGAAACTGCAGGACCGAAACCCGTATGTTCGACTGGCCGATCTGCATCTGTTGCATCATCGCCAGCACAAACCTCTTCACACCTTCAAACTGTTTCCTTGAAAGCGAGTTACTGCCGTCAATCAAGAAAGCCAACTCCATTACCCTGTGGCAGCCGCCAGCTTCAGGAGTGACTTCTGTTGGCAGGGTTGATTCCGTCGTTGGTATCTGCAGAGGGCAAACTTGGCAGTGCAAGAAGGTTCCAGTACATAGGCTGAGGGAGCATTGGCATGAAACAAAAAGGAATACATAATTAGTTCCGAACATCTTTAGTATGCATCACCACATAGACTTGAATGAAAATCATCACTACCCCATAGCCTTGAATGAGCCACAGAGTCAACCGCAACACTGGACAGCACTAAGTACGGGTCTGTGATGGGTACAGGTTGAGAATTATTCATCTGAATCACATGGCTTCTTTCCAGTGATCTTCCTTCACCTTGCCTAATGTTCCCACAAGGAACAGGACAACCATCCCCATCGTTTTGAGGGGTTCAGGTCATTTCCTGCTATGTGATAATCACGAGATAATGACTGGAAAACCATTTTCCAGTGCCTTCATTTTATTAGTATGAAATAAACCTTAAAGAAAGGTCACCGTCAAGAAAAAAAGGACCTATGAGCTGGGAGGAGTTTTGGGAGTGCGGGAGGTGGAGGGGTGGGGGGGTGAAATGGGTAGTGAGGAAGGGTGTGAGACTCTGCAATCCCAGCACTGGACAACACTCCTCTGGAATATACATCTTGGAATTTATTGGTGTGAACTTTCCACCCTCCACATATATACACTCATATACACAACCAAAATAGGACAGACTTCACAATGCAGATTATTCTTCATTGTACTTGCATCTTTTCTCAGAAGTACATATTACAAAATTAGTATGTGATGCAAAGTGCATTTGAAAATGATTAAATCATTTTTAATCACCATAGAGCAAACACTAGCACTGTAGTAGCCACTTGATGCTTCTTCGGAAGGAACTCTTCAAATGTCGACAATGAAAATATAACAAAACTTACTCCAACTTATAAATCAAAGAATTTTCATTACTCCAAACTTGGGGCCATGCCCAAGTTCCCCCACAATTCCCAACAGCTTCTCATTTACAGTGAGTCAGCTGACCATCACATCATTATGTAATTGGTTCCATGGTTTACTGGATCAGCTGACCCTTACAGCTTGTTACCATTGGCCACATGACCTCCAGTACAAAGTTGGAACCAGTTACATTCTGACACTTGACACTTGCAAGAGCCAATGACTGAAAGCAGTGGGTTTAATTATTCATTCTGTGACGGTCGTCCTAACCCCTAACCCACCTTTAAATGCGCATGGGAGTCTGAAAGGTATATTGCAACATAATGCGGTATTACAGAAGATAAGTACATACCAGATCTGACATTCATCTGTCCCTTCATTGATAGTGATTGCCTGTCCATCTGGAATGCGCTGACCCTCATGGACACAGACCGGACACAATGCAGGGTCTATGCATTTCTGTGAACTCTCATCCAATATGGTTCCTATATGTTGTTGCAATAACAAAAAGGTGATGAATAATGTTGCTGCAAATAACTAGTGAAACCATTCCTTTTAAAGGCTGAAAGATGTATCCTCAAAACCAATACTGTTTGCCTAGTAACTAAACAGCAATAGCAACTATTGCAGAGTTCAGATTATTTATTTCAAAACTTCAACAGACTTTTAAAAATTCTTTCATGGCATGTGTGCATTGCTGACAAAGCCAGCATTTGTTGTACATTCCACATTGCATAACAGGCTTGCTAGACTATTTTAGAGGGCATTTAAGAGTCAATGGCTGGTATTTCACCACCATTCACATTGGCAAGTTTTTCCCATTCCGCCACAGTGAACGGAGATTTGGCTGGCAGTCAAATTCTCCAACTTTGCTGCAGGGAGTGTAGTGTGAACAGTGGGTAAAAGAGCACCCAACTTCATTGCTGTGGGTCTGGAGTTGCATTCTGGCCAGACTAAGTAAGGATAATATTACCTTCCCAGTAAAACAGTAAAACGGTTTTTATGACACTTGATGACGGTTTCATGTTCACCCTTGTTGAGACAAGTTTTCAATTCCGGAATTATTAACTAATTATATTCTCTTAATTATTTATCAAAATGCCAACAAGTGCTGCAGTAGAATTTGAGCAAGTGTCCCCAGTCCCTGTATTATAGTCCAATGACATTACCACCAAACTACCCTCTCCCCTTTATGAGGGTGTATTTGGGAAATGAAGAAGATGCCACCATTGCCGATATGTGGCATCTGAATCAGTATAGACTGGTGAAACAAGACACCCGGATGATCACACTGTAGAGTAAATTTCTGTAAGGTTGCAGGGAGTAGAAAGTGGGGAGCATCCATCTATGGTGCTGGCATACTTACTTCTGTCAAGACAGGCTGTGCTTTGGGAAAACAGCCTTGCCAATTTTACTGTTGTAAGTTCCATGATTTCATTACTATACTGTTAGCCCTAATTACCTGGATGGGAAGCAAGCTTTTTGGCACTGCTCCAGTAGTTATCTTCCAGCAAGAACTTTATGTCAATATGCTGATAAACTTAATTGTGCAAGAGATATTTGAAAGGAATGAAATAGCAATGAGTTATCGTATAGATAACCAGTTCTTATCTAACCTGTTGTTCACTCCACAGAACGAAATGGACCACTCAAATTCCAGAATGCAGCTGCGACATGTACCCACTCAGGAGACGCTCACACGAACATTCTTGTAACAATAAGGATAAGGACATATGCCAGAATTCCATCGCCCCACCCAGCACGGAATCGGAGTGGGCGAGGGGCAGACAATGGAAATATCCATTGACCTCGGGCGGGATTTTCCGGTCTTGGGTCAAGCGAGGCCATAAAATCCTGCCCTAGTCACGTGTACCTCAAGAATTTACTGAATTGCCGACATAAAATAACTTGAAAAGCATAGAGGAGTTGGTCATCTTCACCAGATGATGCCACCCAGGTCCAGGACTAACATTCCTGTCCCTTCTACTGGTTTTACTTGTCTGGCGTCCGGTCTTGGGTGAATTGTAATCACCATCAAACATTCCCATACATGCTGTTACCACTCCCAAATCAGTGTTTCCGGCTGAACCAGAATGTTTGCAGCTTTGACACTTCATTTGAGCCCAAGATGAACTCCTGAGCACATATCCTCTCAACCATGAAGGTTGACTACTTCCACCCCTGCACGAACTCAACCTGTCCTGTTACTGAAGCTCTTGGCTATTCCCTTGTTTCCTGCAACCTCAACTTCCAATGCTCTGCTTGCCTAAGGGAGGGTCCAATTCAGGTCGTGATGTGACCGTCAAAGTTATTCGTCAAAATTGTTATCTTATTTTGGATTGAAGTGACATCAATCCACCAAGTAAATGCTTTCATTCAGGTGAGATTGTGTTCTAAATGAGTGGGCTCTGCTCTGTGTTTGACCACGTGACCGGGATTTTACTGGCTCGCTTCGCCCAGCTGGCAAAATCGGGCGAGAGCCGAGAAGTCAGAATCATGCCTGATTTCTCGGCTCTTGTGGACTCACGAGAGCCGGATTTCCGGCGAGTCAGACTCTCGCCGGCAATGGACGAGAGGCTGAATAGATTATTTAAATTTATTACGATGTTAATTTACATGACATCAGCGAACCTGGAGCTCAATTGTCAAGGCTCACTTGCCTTTATGATCTTGGCGGGAGAGGTTCTCTCCGGTGAGGAAAACACCTGCACCCCATGAATGGAGAACAGTTGTGTTGGCCTTGCTGGTAGAACCCAGAGGCCATTAAGGTCCCCTGGGGAGGCTGAGAGAAAGGTGGGCAGGTGCCAGACTGGAAAATACAATGAGCCATTCAAAAATCACTGACTTCAGCGGGAACGGAAAATTCCACCCACTCCATGGGGGCCCATAAAATTGAGCCCAGTATAATGAGGTCGGAAAAGTTTATTGAATTGCCTAAATAGCCAGCAAACTTAAAATATCCAGCAAGGTGGATGTCATATGCCTAACACCCACGGGTGTTGACCCTAAAAAGGGTGAGAACAATATGGAATTACGTAAGACTGTTCTGCATTCAGTAACATTGTGAATTGCTAAGTGTTGCCTTCATAATCTTTTTCTCCCCCCCCAAACATACCTGCAGGGCAATGTACATGACATCCCTCCACACACTTCACAGGGCAGTCTTCCTCGGCCAGGTGATGTTGGCAGGTCCTGGGGCAGGCAGGCGCACACACGTTGTATCTCCACTCACACACATACTCCGCTTGCCCGCTGTTCAGCTCCTCACAGCTCAATGCTTCCGTGTGTAAAAGCAAAACACTTTAGTCAACAAGATTGTAGGGCAGCTGAAGAATATACCAATACTTTCACTCGTTTACAGTGAATGTTGTCCGTCGTATGTGTCCACGTAAGCGCATTTTGCAACTAAGGGTAAATTTGGCAAATCTCTATTCCTGGAGCATTGGGAAATCACAGTTGTATTCCCTGAGACTTTCTATTCATGGAAGTCCATGAATTCCCGGCCTCCACACCTCATGGAGGATCCAGGCTCACCTCCAGAATGCAGATACATACATTAAATCTCATTTGTTTTAATTAAGCTCTGCTTCTGAGATACCTAGAGCCTATAATCCATACACTGCAGAAGGAGGCCATTCGGCCCATCGAGCCTGCACCGACCACAATCCCCCACCAATTCCCGTAACCTCACATACTTGCTAATCCCCCTGACACTAAGGGGCAATTTAGCATGGCCAATCAACCTAATGCGCACACCTTTGGACTGTGGGAAGAAACCGGAGCACCCGGAGGAAACCCATACAGTGAATGTGCAAACTCCACACAGATAGTGACCCGAGGCTGGAATTGATGAGTGACTGTGTAATCCAGCAGTCCCAGATTGGGTGGGATAGCTATGACTAAGGCAAAAATATTCTTCTTTAAGGCCTTCTGGATAAATTGGGGTTCATGATGTGGAGATGCCGGCGTTGGACTGGGGATCCACCCACATTGTCTGTATCTTTAAGATCTGGCTGGTTGTAGGGATTCGCATTCTAATCAGTATTCTGTAACTTGATTTTTGTGTCTCTGTGCCCTGTTTGAGAGCACATTTCCACTCCATCTGACGAAGGAGCAGCACTCCGAAAGAACAAAGAAAGCTAATGGTATTTGCTACCAAATAAACCTGTTGGACTTTAACCTGGTGTTGTTAAAACTCTTACTAAATTGGGGTTAACAGAATTTTCAGATTTACCACAAAAACTGCCCAAAACATCTCTTTTGACATGGACACTAATTTGAATGATTCACTAGCTACCATTCATAGGTCAATGTTAGCACTAAAAGCCACTATTTTTTTAAAATCACTATTAACAACGTCTAGCAAGAACATATTTTACAACTCATTGTACCCACAACTTTACTGGTGGAAATTATTCTTTGCCTATTATAGTTGATAGCAGAATAACACAGAGCATGCATTTGAACAACTTCAGAAATAATCTAAGCGAAAGCCATCTAGTTTACTTACGGCATAGATTGGCTGCCCTCCACTGGACATGAATACCAAGTTGTGCACATTCATGTGCATAGGCAGCGATAGCATTGCACAGACAAAGACACTCTCCAGTGGAGTCACAAGAGCAAGTGTCATACACACAAATCTCCCAGAAAGGTTGAGGGTTGATCTAAAAAAAAGGTGCAACAAGTATTTATCCTCACCTGACTTCCCTTTGTACTTTCTTTTTTGATTTATGGTTTCAAATATATGGAATGAATCTCACCAGAAAATAAACATTGGGTAATATACAACACAAATCACTCAATCTGTTTCTTATCTTTGGACGTATTGAGTTAGCCACTTTACTGTTTGTTCAAACACTGTCATGTTTAAGTTACAGCTGTTATCTGCCATGTGCTTTATCTGTTCCTCCAGTAGGCTAACTGACTTACTGTCAATATTGAATCAATCATGAATGCTGTGGTTTTTTCTAATAGTATTTTATATAAGATCAGACGCTCCCTGTACTTTATGCCCTTCTTCCTCATTATTTCAATCTTCAGACTGTATAGAGATGTGTTCATCCATGTGATGAGTGACGTAAGTGATACATGGATATACTGAATTCTTTGAGGAGGTGACTGGGTGTGTGGTTCAGGGCAGTGCAGGAGATGTAATCTACATGGACTTCAGTAAGGCTTTGACAACGCACCACATGGGAGACTGATCAGGAAGGTAAGAGCCCTTGGGATACAGGGCAATTTGGCAAATTGGATCCAAAATTGGCTTAGTGGCAGTAGGCAGAGGGTGATGGTTGAAGATTGTTTTTGTCACTGGAAGCCCGTGTCCACAGGATTCCTTGCTGTTTGTCGTGTGGGGGGGTATGATCAATACGTTTGTGGGTTACATAAAAATCGGTGCTGTGCTAAATAGCGAGGCATCATAGAATCCCTACAGTGCAGAAGGAGGCCATTCGACCCATTGAGTCTGCACTAAGCACAATCCCACCCAGGCCCTATTCCTGTAATCCCACATATTTACCCTGCTAATCCCCCTGAGACTAGGGGAAATTTAGCATGGCCAGTCAACCTAACCTGCACATCTTTAGACTGTGGGAGGAAACCCGAGCACCCGGAGGAAACCCACGCAGACACAGGGAAATGTGCAAACTCCACACAGACAGTGACCCAAATTGAACCCAGGTTCCTGGCGCTGTGAAACAGCAGTGCTAACCGCTGTGCCACCGTGACGAGGAGAAAAAACTTTGGATGATGGAGACAGGCTACTCAGCTGGGCAGAACAGTAGCAAATGGAATTTAACCCTGAAATGTGAGAGGTGATGCATAATGAATGGTAGGGAATACATACTGAATGGTAGACTGCTAGGAAGTACAGAGGACCAAAGTGCCTGGGAGTGCATGCTCAAAGATCCCTGAGGGCAGCAGGGCAGGTAGATAAGGTGGTTAAGAAGGCATATGGGATACTTGCCTTTATTAGCCGAGGCACAGAATAAAAGAGTAGGAAGGTTATGAGAGAGATGTAAAAAATGCTCGTTAGGCCACAGCTAGAGTACTGTGTGCAGTACTCTAACTTCACAGGTCAATAATTAGGGACATAGATTTAAGGTAAGGGACAGGAGATTTAGAGGGGATTTGAGGAAAAAACATTTTCACTCAGAGAGAATATGAAACTTTGCCTGAAAGTGTGGTAGAGGCAGGACTCCTCCCAACATTTAAGAAGCATTTAGGTGAGCAGTTGATTGCCATAGCATACAAGACTGTGGACCAAGTGCTGGAAAACATGTTAAGAATAATTAGGTGCCTGATGGCAGGTGTAGATACGTTGGGCCAAAGGGCCTCTTTCTGTGCAGTAAAACTCTACGGGCATGATCTTACTGGCCGTTCACACCACACTCTCGCTGCAGTGAGGTCAGAAAGTTTAGCAGCCAGCTAAATCTCCATACACTGCAGCGGGATGGGACAATCCCACCAGCATGAATGGTGGTAAGATGCCAGCCTGTGACTCTTATGATGACTCTTTGATATTGCAAGATGTTGCTGGATTCTGTGACTCTGGTACTGTTAGGCTAATCCTAGAAAAAGTTTACACTGACAGAAGGAACAATAGTTTTCAATGAAGGACATCCGTTTGAGTAGCACTACTTGGCACTATACTGCATGTAATTGTGTTATGCTTGAGAGCATAGTAAAAGCTTCCATATTAGTGCATATTTGTGTGAGAGCTGGCGTTCTGCTGACTGATAAGGTAAATCATGTCCATGTATCTTGTATGCCATGCTACTGCATCACGGGTTTTGCTGTCCACGTGGGTGACATTAATGGCTCCTCAGACTTTGGGAAGTCCATTAGCACAATGAAATTGGACATTAGTGCAATTTTGCCATGGCAAAGAGCAGGAAGCATAAACAATGAGCGAGGTGTTGATAACAGCAATCCCCCCTCTAGCTGATTTAGCTCCCCTATCGGCCTTACTCCTTCTTTTATCAGCCTTTTACTATTTATGTGCCTATAAAAGACTTTGGGATTCCTCTTTAAGTTGGCTGCCAGTCTTTCTCATTATCCTTCTTCGCTCTCTGATGTGTTCTTTCACCTCCCCTCTGAACCTTCTGTATTCCTCCTGGTTCTCAAATGTATTTTCTACCTGACACCTGTCATAAACACACTTTTTCTTCCTTATCCTAATTTCTATCTCCCTTTTCATCCAGGAACTCTGGATTTACTTGCCCTACCTTTCCATTTGAAGGGATATACCTTGACTGTGCCTGGGCCATTTTCTTTTTGAAGTTAGCCCATTGTTCAGCTACAGATATTTTTAATCATCCTAAACCTTATGATACAATGATCACTGTTTCCTAAATGTTCCCCCACTGACACTTGATCTATTTGGCTCACCTCAATTCCAAGAACCAGGACCAACTGTACATACTTTGTTCTTGAACTTGATACATATTACTGTAGAAATTTTTTTTCTGAGAACAATCCAGGAACCTTTGCCCCTCACTGCCCTTTGCACTATCAATGTCCCAATCTACATTTGGATAATTATCATCCCCCATTATAACTATTGTATAATGTTTGCATTTCTCCATAATCTCCCTGCAGATTTGTTCTTCTACATCCCTCTCAGTAGTTGGCCATCTAGAGACTACTATATATGTGAGCAAAATAATTCAGGCAGGGACAGAGCGACTGTGTGAATCTAACTGTGTATTTGATATGTTAATGAGTCTAGCAACACTGCAAATAGATGTTTATCTAAGGCAGTTTAATAACAATGGGGACAGAACATGAATAGATCGGAATAGGTTGTCAGGGATTCAAAGTAAGAGATACAAGGTGTACAGGAAATGTGTCATAGGCAAGGTGGATAAAGTGAGTTTACTTTGCTTATAAACTCCAAGGGTTAAGATAAAGAGATGAAGATAATTAAGTCTGGGGGAGTGTGGTTCCAAATAAATTAAGTACGATAAGGAGAGATAAAAGGGGAAAAATGTATTTAAGGGGATGCCGAAATCAATGTGGGAGGCTAAAAGAGAAAATGCTGGAAAATCTCAGCAGGTCTGGCAACATCTGTAAGGAGGGAAAAAAACTGATGTTTCAAGTCCAGCTGACCCTTTGTCAAAGCTAAAAGGCATAGAAAGTGGGAGATATTTATACTGTAGGGCGAGGGAAAAATATCTCCCACTTTCTATGCCTTTTAGCTTTGACAAAGGGTCATCTGGACTCGAAACGTCAGCTCTTTTCTCTCCTTACAGATGCTGCCAGACCTGCTGAGATTTTCCAGCATTTTCTCTTTTGGTTTCAGATTCCAACATCCACAGTAATTTGCTTTTATCCTATGTGGGAGGCTGTTTTTTTTAGATCTTAGCCAACAGCAGGAATAACTGTTTACTTCCCAGCAAGCAGTGAAGGGAGCCCGATTTGAAAAGAAAACTGCTGATTAATCTCAGAAGAAACCCCAACAGACATGAAGGTACTGAGTGGTTAAGAAGTACTGGGTGTTTACAGATCTTAAAATTTCTACAGTGTTGCGGAATAGATTGGGGAGAGTTAGCTCTGAAGGTAGTTGAGTTGAGATTGTTTGGAATGGTTCGAAGTAGTGATATGTGCAAATAAGCCATTGTCTTATCTAAATGTACCTTCTATTTTACTTTATTGTTGTTTTTCCTGTTTTGGAACAAATGTTTATTTTCTTAAATCATCACAAGCAATTGGAGTCACCATTTCGGAATTTCAAACCTTTCTTCATGCTATACAAATTGCAAACATTGTTGAGGGTAATTGTTTTAAGTTTCTCTTCTGGGATTTGAAGAACTTGGCATTTACCATCAGCTATGCCCTTAGCACATTGCTTAATACTGATACTTTATTGTAAATTTGTTACATCTGTAAAAGCTGTCAATTTCTTCACCCATAGAAAACATGGACTGACAAATAACGTGACACATACTTGGAGTAGGCAACCTCATGACAAAACAATTCCGGAGCCCCTGCTTGCAGGGTTAATAACGGCTAGGCAGACATTTGATACATTGGCTTTTATAAATCGGAGTATCGAGTATAAAAGTTGGAGTGTTATGGTAAGGTTATATAAGGCATTGGTGAGGCTGAATTTAGAGTATTGTGTACAGTTTTGGTCACCTAGTTACAGGAAGGGTGTAAATAAGGTTGAAAGAGTGCAGAGAAGGTTCACAAGGATGTTGCCGGGACTTGAGAAGCTGAGTTACAGAGATAGATTGAATAGGTTGGGACTTTATTCCCTGGAGCGTAGAAGAATGAGAGGAGATTTGATAGAGGTTTATAAGATTTTGATGGGTATAGATAGAGTGAATGCAAGCAGGCTTTTTCCACTGAGGCTAGGGGAGAAAAAAACCAGAGGGCATGGGTTAAGGGTGAAAGGAGAAAAGTTTAAAGGGAATATTAGGGAGGGGTTCTTCACGCAGAGAGTGGTGGGAGTGTGGAATGAGCTGCCGGATAAAGTGTTAAAATGCTGTCCACTTTTAACATTTAAGAAAAACTTGGACGGGTTCATGGATGAGAGGGGTGTGGAGGGATATGGTCCAAGTGCAGGTCAGTGGGACTAGGCAAAAAATGGTTTGGCACAGACAAGAAGGGCCAAAAGGCCTGTTTCTGAGCTGTAATTTTCTATGGTTCTATGGTTCTATGCTAATTCAGTCCATTAAATGTTTTGGAAAGGTTTCTTACCAGCTGTGCACATTCACTGAACAGGCCACTTTTTATGATGTCACATGAATTTTCGACTAACGCTTGCTTCAAACTGTTTCCACTACATGGAGAAGGTGTCTAGGGAATGGAAGAAAATCACAACAACTGCTTAACTCTCCCAAACTCTCTTAACTGATTAATTCCCCCCAAAAAATTCTAAGTATTGAATTCACTTAAAAACTGGAGTAATTGGCACTGGTTTTTTAAGCGGGAGTTTTTAAAAAAAATCTCCCACACTCTGTGCACTGCAGAGTGCACTAGCATAAATCGCATTAAAATGCTGGGGGTGGGGCCTATTCCCGTTGGCGAGGCCGGCAGCATAGCGCTCAGCGGGCCACTGCGCATGCGCTAATCTGTCAGCGCCACGATCGGCGTGTGCGCAAGTGGCCCCTTGTCTGCCGGCCTCCTGATTGCTGGCCAGTGCCTCACAACCCCTGCATCGCTGGTCCTCTCACCTCCCCTCCCCGCCGCCCCCCCCCCCCCCCCCCCCCACCCCCTCCACCTCCACCGTGGCTTGATCACTGACTCCCCCAACCATGCCTGGGCCAGCCCTGACCACATCCCCTCCTCCAGGCCTGCCTCGATCTCCTGCACCCCATCCCATCGGCAGTCACAGCACCCCTGCAATGCCAACCAACCCCTCCCCCACCCCCACGCAGTCCCGGGACCCTAGCAGGCTGCCACCCCATCCCTGCCCACCCCGATGGCCAGCCCCGATCACTGGCCTCCCACCCTCCCCCACCGATCACAGCTGCAAAGTGGTGCAGGACCACCCCCACCAATCGCTCCCCCCAGAGGCCCTTCCCCCCATTATATCCCGCCCCCATGGCACTGCTCCCTGTGCATTGGTATTTTGCCCCTTGGGCAGTTCCAGTTCTCAGGCTGGCACTGCCAAGATGCCAATGTCCCGGGGGAACCCCCCAGCACCCGACCTTCTGGAGGGTGCCAATTTTAGCCCTGAATTGCAATGGGGTTGGGCCACCAGCTCAGCACAAGTGGGGGAGCTACTGTAAACCCCGCTGGAGCAAAATATTGCTGGCTGGTGAGGTGGGGGCGGGGGAGGGGGGAGGCTAGCAGGCATGGAGATTTCAGTCTTGGATCCGCTAATGCTATTTAAATTAGTTTAACATGCCCGTTAATATAAATTATTCAGCTCTGCACCAATTTCTGGCACAGCGCTAATAGCGCTGGAAATCTGGTGTTGGCAAATACGTGGAGGCCCAGACATCCAGCGGGGAGCCTGCGAAACAACCCCACTACAGTCTCCCGGCCCACTGCGCTAATAAAGCAGCGTAGCGGAATGCAAGAATCGCCTCCACAGTCTTTGCAAGACAATGTTAACAAGACTAACATAACTCAAGAACTTACCTGGTAGGCATCTGCACACAGATGTTTCACCATCCATGAATTCCCAAAGTCAACAGGTTCAATCTCAAGTTGATTGCCACTGCCCAGTAAATCATTATTTCTATTCCCATCAAAGTTGCCACACAATCCACAGACTTTACCCTATATCGCAGAGACATGGGGGGTGCAGGGGTGGAATTTGAAAAATGTTAATTGTAGGTTAAATTTACTTTAGTAAAACTTCCTTTAGCATAAATACTTCAGCTGAAACAGTACATACATATTTCTCCTATCTCTTTCGTTGTTGTATTTCATAGTGTTAAGATGACAATTCATTTTTAATTCCTAAATAGTATTTGGTGAAGCTTCTTGTTTACAAGAAACATCAAAACGTAAAGACAATGCCAGCTCAAGAGTTATTTGAAAAGAGGATAAAATGGTATTAGTCAGATAGGAACAGGATTAAAATAATTTAACATTTCATAGCTTTTGCAGATAACTTCTTCAGAACCACCAGATTTAATGAGCTGAAGCTACAAGAGTTGCAAAATAATGAATTGCAATCATAGGATCCCTACTGTGCAGAAGAGACCATTCTGCCCATCAAGTCTGCACCATCTCTCTGAAAGAGTATCTTACCCAGGGCCTCTCCCCTACCCTTTCCTTGTAACCCCATATATTTACCATAAGACCATAAGATAGAGGAGCAGAATTAGGCCATTCTGCCCATCGAGTCTGCTTCGCCATTCAATCATGGCTGATATGATTCTCACCCCCATTATCCTGCCTTCATCCATGGCTAATCCAAATAACCTATACATTTTGGGACATTAAGTGGCGATTTAGCATGTCCAATCCACCGGACCTGCCCATCTTTGTGCCGTGGGAGGAATCTGGAACACCCAGAGGAAACCCACGCAGACACAGGAAGAATGTACAAACTCAACACAGTTACGAAAGAATTGAACTTGGGTCCCTGAAGCTGTGAGGTAGCAGTGCTAACCACTGTGCCACCCCTAATTTATTCTTGCTCATATCATCTTACTTTTCACTCCATTACACAGAATTACAATTTTTAAAATTCATTTACAGGATGTGGGCATCACTGGCTAGGCTATCATTTGTTGCCCAACCCTAAGTACCCTTTAGAAGGTGGTGGTGAGCTATCTTCTTGAACTGTTGCAGTCCCCGAGGTGTAGGTATAGCTACACCCACAGTGCTGTTAGGGAGCGTGTTCCAGGATTTTGACCCCATAAAAGTGAAGGAACAGTAATATTTTTCAAAGTCAGGATGGTAAGTGACTTGGAAGAGAATTTCCAAGTGGTGGTCCCGTTATCTGCCGCCCTTGTCCTTCTAGAAGGGAGCAGTAGTGTCTGCCCTACCAAACAATTTCATAACCTATAAGACCTCTGTCAGTTCATCTCTTAATCTTCTATTTTCTCGTGACAGGAATGGACTTTCGATGTACCTACATCCACAAAAATGTATTTGGAATTTGGAAAAGAAAGAAGGCAGAAAGGATTAGAGGAAGAAAAGATTCATAGAATCACACAATCCCTGCAGTGCAGGAGGAGGCCATTTGGCCCATCAAGCCTGCACCCACAACAATCCCCGTAATCCCATGTATTTACTCTGCTGAACCCCTAACACTAAGGAGCAACCCAGAATGGCCAACCAACCTAACCCGCATATCTTTGGAGTGTGGGGGGAAACTAGTGCACTCGGAGGAAACCCACGCAGACATGGAGAGAAAGTGCAAATTCCACACAGTCACCCGAGGCCGGAATTGAACCCAGGTCCCTGACGCTGTGAGGCAGCAATGCTAACCACTGTGCCGCCATGCCACCCATAATACGGATTGAGAATAAGGATGGGAGGGAGAGAGGAAGAAAGAAATTTTTAAAAATCAACTCACCCTGTACTGGCCCTCAAGTTGAACAGAAATCCGAGTGGCTTTGTCCCACAGTATAGAAATCTTTTTACCCAATACAATTATGTAGTAAAGACCAGATGTGAATATTTGAATGTCTCCTTCATTCTTAATGGGCTTTGTGATGGTGACCTGACCAAAGAAGCACAAGTTAAAACCAAATATGAAAAAGTGACATTTTGAAATGTGTTAAAAAGTCACTTTTTAACAAATGCACAAATATTGATTTACTCCACGACTCCCAAGAGCTGGCATAGATCAAATCGATATGGACAAACATTCCTAACTGGTATTCCCATTACATACCTCTTTTCCAAGTAGTTCCAACTCTCCTCCATCATAGAGCACCGTGATGTCTTTAGAACATTCTTCTCCAGGCAAGCCACAGCCAGTATGTTCCACTAATATGCGAAACGTTCCTTCAATTCCATTACAACTATCCTAAAAAAAATATTCAAAAAGTGATGAAGAAAGCAAATAAGACAACAACATGTATATAAGCATGCTTCCATGGGGCTTCCACACGTATGGAGTGTTGAGCTGATAAAGGTTCTTTAGTCAGGAACAGGATTCAAGGATTAGGTGGCACAGTTAAGGGGATTATAGGAAAACAGGAAATTTAGCTAGTCTTTCTTTACATAAGGGATTGATTTAAATAAGAAATTACCAGCAGGATTGTGGAATAATACCCATGGGACGGTTAATGCCTGTTGGGGAAGGCATACACAGGTATTCGCTTTGGAATCATATAAAGAATCTATTCTAATAACATGAAAGCAAAATAGTGTGGATGCTGGAATCTGAAACACAAACAGAAAATGCTAGAAAATCTCAGCAGGTTTGAAGAGAATACAGCCGACATTTAGAATCAGGATGATCCTTAATCAGAGCTCAAGACAAGGAGAATAGGACAAGATTTATACTGTGAGGGTGGGGGCTAGGGGTTGGGGTGGCTGTAACTGATAGGAATGACATAGATGATAAGCCAAATGATAATGATAAAGGTAGGAATGGTGTTAAGAACATCCATTAAGAGATCAGAATGTGTAAATGGCAGAACAAAGGCACAGAGCATAGCAAAGAACAAAAGAACAAAGAACAGTACAGCACAGGAAACAGGCCCTTCGGCCCTCCAAGCCTGTGCCGCTCCTTGGTCCAACTAGACCAATCGTTTGTATCCCTCCATTCCCAGGCTGCTCATGTGACTATCCAGGTAAGTCTTAAACGATGTCAGTGTGCCTGCCTCCACCACCCTACTTGGCAGCGCATTCCAGGCCCCCACCACCCTCTGTGTAAAAAACATCCCTCTAATATCTGAGTTATACTTCGCCCCTCTCACCTTGAGCCCGTGACCCCTCGTGAACGTCACTTCTGATCTGGGAAAAAGCTTCCCACCGTTCACCCTATCTATCCCCTTCATAATCTTGTACACCTCTATTAGATCTCCCCTCATTCTCCGTCTTTCCAGAGAGAACAAACCCAGTTTACCCAATCTCTCCTCATAGCTAAGACCCTCCATACCAGGCAACATCCTGGTAAACCTTCTCTGCCCTCTCTCTAACGCCTCCACGTCCTTCTGGTAGTCCGGCGACCAGAACTGGACGCAGTACTCCAAATGTGGCCTAACCAGCGTTCTATACAGCTGCATCATCAGACTCCAGCTTTTATACACTATACCCCGTCCTATAAAGGCAAGCATACCATATGCCTTCTTCACCACCTTCTCCACCTGTGTTGCCACCTTCAAGCAATGTGACAGATGGTCCTAGTGGGGTGGGGGGGGGTGAAACAAGATGGAAAACAAGATTTTAGAAGTGAAAAAATAAAAATAAGACTATAAAGTAATAAAAATGGATGAATAAGATGAAAAGAAGAAATGAAATAAAATAAATGGAAATGGGAGAAGGTGGAGGAGAGAGTTCACACTCTGCATTTGTTGAACTCAATGTCCGTAAAGTGCCCAATTGGAAGATGAGGTGGTGTTCCTCCAGTTTATGTTGGATTTCACTGGAACATTGCAACAGGCCAAGGATGGACATGTGAACAGGAGAGCAGGATGGTATGTTGAAATGGCAAGCAACAAGAAGGTCTGGGTGTTGCTTGTGGTCGGACCAACGGTGTTCTGCAGTGCGGTCACCCAGTCTGTGTTTGGTCTCTCCGATGTAGAGTAGACCACGTTGGGAGCAGATTAAAGGAAGTGCATGTGAAGCGATGTTTCACCTGAAAGGAGTGTTTAGGCCCTGGGATGGTGGGCAGGGAAGAGGTAAAGAAGCAAGTGTTGCAACTTCTACGACTACATAGGAAGGTGCCATTACCAGTGAATGAGGTGTTAGTGGATGGAGGAGTGGACTAGGGGCAACAGTCCCTGTGGAATGCTGACAGGGGGAGAGAGGGGAAGATGTGTTGAGTAGCGGCATCATGCTGGAGTTGGTGGAAATGGCGGAGGCTGATCCTTTGAATGTGGGGGCTGGTGAGGTGAAAAATGAGGATGAGGGGGACCCTATCCTGGTTTAGGGAGGGAGAGGAGGGGGGAGAGAGCAGTGGCCTGGGAGATGAGTCGGACACGGTTGAGAGTCCTGTCAACCACAATGGGTGGAAAACGTGATTAAGGAAGAAGAAAGACATATCAGCAGCACCATTTGGAAAGTGTTCATCATCAGAACACATGAGGCGGAGTCGAAGGAACTGAGAGAATGGGATGGAATCCTTACAGATGTGGAGTGTGAAAAGCTGTAGTCAAGATAGCCATGGGAGTCGGTGGTCTTGTAATGGATACTGGTGGGCAGTCGATCACCAGAAATGGAGACAGAGTTGTCAAGGAAGGAAAGAGAATAAGAACCTACTGGGTAGTTGGGATAGGCTCAGTATGAGATCACTTTAACTCAGTCATTCTCTCCACAGATGCTTACTGCCTCACCTGCTGAGTATTTCCAGCATTTTCTGCTCTTACTAATGATTAAACACACCAATGCTTTCTCCGGCCCAGAACATTACTGTGCCACTCTGTTATAAGCTTAGTTACTTACTTTACAAAGGGAAGGACGTACAATAAACTGTGCAAAGGTACTCTGCCAGTGCAGTCTCAACTGCCAGGTGTAAATGTTGGGAAATCCCCATAATTCGCTCTCCATTGTGAAATGATGCAAAAAAACCCACAAAAAGGGAGGGAATTCTTACCTGAACCAGGACATACTGACATTTGCCTGGGAATGTATATTTCAGACCATCAAAAGTGATGTAGTGGGCCTCACCAATTCCAAGGCAGGTGCCATCACAGACCCTGTCAGTGCAGTACCACTTGCGATTGAGGCATTTACTGCAAAATAAAACAGCAACGAAATTAGCTGCTAACTTCACTGAGCAATGTCAGCCATTCAGTCCAGAATAAACAGTCTGCACTCAACTTAGAGGCTGGAACAAAAGGTCAGTCAGTAACGATGTTCCTATCTCCCCAGTCAGATATCACTGAAGTTAGCTGTTATGTTCCCCCACCACTCAAGTTATATCGAGTAATTCAACACTTGCCAAAGGCAAGTCATAAGAGTCATACAGCGGAAAAGGCCCTTCGGCCGGTTGAGTCTGCATCCACAATAACTACCATTAAAGGCACGCTAATCCCACTTTCCTGCTCTTGTCCCATTATCCTTCAACGTTACACTATTTCAAGTGCTCATCTAAATATATTTTCAAGGTTGTAAGATTTCCAGCCTCCATTATCTTCCGAGGCAGTGCATTCTAGATTCCCACCACTCTGAGTGGGAAATCTTTTCTCAAAACCCTCCTGAATTGTCTGCCGCTTACCCTAAAACTATACCCCCTTGTGATTGACCCCTCAACCAAGAGGAACAGCTGCTTCCTATTCACTTGATGCCACGACTGATTAAAGCAAGTGTCCCATATGCGGCACGGTAGCACAGTGGTTAGCACTGCTGCTTCACAGCTCCAGGGTCCCGGGTTCGATTCCCGGCTCGGGTCACTGTCTGTGTGGAGTTTGCACATTCTCCTCGTGTCTGCGTGGGTTTCCTCTGGGTGCTCCGGTTTCCTCCCACAGTCCAAAGATGTGTGGGTTAGGTTGATTGGCCAGGTTAAAAAATTGCCCCTTAGAGTCCTGGGATGTGTAGGTTAGAGGGATTAGTGGGTAAAATATGTGGGGGTAGGGCCTGGGTGGGATTGTGGTCGGTGCAGACTCGATGGGCCGAATGGCCTCCTTCTGCACTGTAGGGTTTCTATGATTTCTATGATATGCCTTAACTATCCTATTCACCTGCTCTGCCACCTTCTGGGATTTTGTGAATAAAGATCCATCTGTATCTCTGAGCTTCCTAGTGTCCTGCCATTCATTAAGTACTCCCTTGTCTTGTTACTTCTTCCAAAGTGCACTCCTTAGCACAAGAAATTATGGGAATAGCATTTCCCAAGAGTGATTTCATAAAATCTGCCAGGTGGGATTTTATTTTCTTGGCAAAGAATACAAGACTTCGAATGAAGATTTTTCCAATGTCCTGTTTCTCTCTTGGGCTATGTGGTTGAAATAATCAACTCCTCACATTCACTACTTTGGAGAAAATGTTTTTGAGCTCATTTTTATTTTCTCGCTACTGGAAGAACAAACACGACATCATGAGCAGCGCTCCAGACTTTACAAAGCCTCCCAATTTAAAACAATCTCCACTGGATTGACACCACAGTCAATGAGTCGTGTTGATGCCTGGCATTATAGTATCATTACAGTATTAATCCATTGATGAAAATGTAGGCAAATGTCTCCATTAAAATGGCAGAGACACGGGCAGGATCCTCCCAAAAAAAATAACAGTGTGAAAATGGGAATGTTACACGCTGGTCTTTTGGGTAAACCCAGCACTGCAATCTTCCGACACTCTGTCAGTTTTTCTGACAGCTGGAAGCTCTGTGCCAGCGGGAGGCAGACAAGGAGCTTAAGTACATTGGTGAAGCTGGCTTCAGAATGCTCGGGTGCCATTGCACAGGCTGCCCTGATCTGCTGCTGAACCAGGAGACCTCCCGCTTCATCACCATCCCACCGCACCCCCCCCACCCCCCCCACCCCCACCCCACTCACCCCCCCCCCACCCCACTCCCCCCCCACCCCACTCCCCCCCCCCACCCCACTCCTCCCCCCCCCCCCCACCCCACTCCTCCCCCCCCCCCCCCTGCCCCCCCGCATCATTGGCGGCATTGCTACCCTCCTATACCAAAATGGGTCGTCGGCATGAGTCCCCTGCAGACCACCCCCCCCCCAACATGCTCTCCACCACCCCCGTCACAACCCCTTCCATGGCCCACCCATGCATGCTTTGCAGAGTTCCCCCCCTATTGTGCATATACCCATCCCGGTCATACCCCCACCCTCACTCAGGCCACGCACCCACCTAGACCCCACCCTCTTGGCATTGCCTCAGCACACTTATGGTGCCCAACCGGACACTGCCAATGTGCCAAGTGGGCTCTGCTGGGATGCCAAGTGGGCTCTGCCAGATGGGCACTGCCTGGCCATGCCTCTGACCACCATGGGTTTTTAATGGCCTCCAATCCCTCTGGCATGGCCATGGCGCCTAGTCTGTGCTATTGCAGAGCAGTAGTGATTTTCGCTGGTGTGATGTCTCACTGGTGAAGGGGTGAAGCGTCTGGGAGGGTGGAAGCAGCCACAAACCATAAGACATAGGAGCAGAATTAGGCCACTCGGCCCATCGAGTCTGCTCCGCCATTCAATCATAGCTGATATTTTTCTCATCCCCATTCTCCTGCCTTTTCCGCATAACCCCGATCCTCTTATTAATCAAGAATATATCTATCTCTGTCTTAAAGACACGGAATGACGCCAATGCGGACTTGCTAATGGTATGTAAATGGAGTCAATCCTATGCTCATAAAGTTTGTGCCTTTCCCGGGTGCGAAGCCATTCTGGACTTTTGGTCTCACACGCTATCCGTCCGGCTTGCCAGGCTCATCAGCCAGCGCAGCAAGCCAATAAGATTGCGCTCAAGATTTGAAAACAAGTTTATGAAATGTTTGTGTTCTGACAGACACCCAAAGGTGATTCCCAGGTTCATATCCTGTCAAGATATGAGGCATTGCTATTTGACAACAAAAGTCTGGTCACAGCCAAGTAAAAGCAGCCAGTGGCTTCTCAGTCAGTGGGAGGTAATACACATTGAAACGTGCTTACAGCACAGATTAAATAACAGAAAGCAACTGGTGTGAGGGAAGTGAATGGTGCTGCGAGCTGGCTCTGTGGAGACAGGAATTAATCCAACAGACGACTCCTTCGATGGAGTTAACCTTTCAGAGAGGTTTGCGCAATAATTGCATGAATGTGATCAGTTCAGTTGCGATGATGACGCAAACTATAGGACGTGTCTATTTATTGTCAATTTGAGGTTAGCTAAGTATCTAATGAAACAACATGCTACTTTGCTGCTGCCTCTTGTTTGTACATTGCATTTGTGCCAACTTGCTAAATAAAGTTCAGTACCTGGTCTGCCCACTTCGCCATTGTAATGCAATGGGGTGGAAATCTCAGAATGAACCCTCGAAATGTCACAAAGGAGCCTCATTGATTTAGAAAACACGATGACAGCCAATGTGCACGAGACAGAGGCACGCCTTCTCCTTCACTACTGTTTGCATTAGTTCTCTGCCATATTGTTTCAGTGTATTAATGCTGCATGTTTTCCTACAAAGAAATAGAACATTCTGCATGCAGATGTGTGCATTTGTGATTCCCCTCAGTTCGAACATTGTCCAACTTAATAACCTCGCACTTCTGAATGCATGCTCTGGGTGTAGAGAGCTGTATCCATCAGGAACGGCACTGAAAGTAAGGCCTTAATTTTAACTCAGTCCTCAAGGGAGGAAGCAGGCAGAGAAACAGTTAGAATGAAGGTAGTCACTGACCTTCTCAGAACCCAGTAAGAAGTCTAACAACACCAGGTTAAAGTCCAACAGGTTTATTTGGTAGCAAAAGCCACTCAGAAGTTGCAGCTTCCAGCTGTGACCCAGTGTTCACCTGAGGCTTCTTGCTGTGTCCCAATGTTAACCTGAAGCTTCCAGTTGTGTCCCAATGTTAACCTGAAGCTTCCAGCTGTGTCCCAATGTTAACCTGAGCAGGCGAGTATGACACTAACCGGGAAGCAGCATGGGCCTTCTTTAAATTAGAAAATTGGGTCCCAATGATGTAATCGGGACCCGACTATAATATTAGTTGGAGATCTGAGTGGAGAAGCAATGATGGATCTCTCAGCAGGTCAGGCCTGTTGGGAAATGGGTCGTTGGTCAGAAGAGGCCTATTAGGGTAAGCAATTACGTTTAATTTTAGGTTTCTTTGTGGGCTATGAGAAGCTGCCAAACTTCCCTTACTTTGCTGGGAAATCTAATCCTGCTGCCCTGAGTGCATTCAGGTCCCCCATATACCTGGTTAAGAGACCAGACCAGGGGACACAGAAGACACATCTGTTCCTGATGTGTGTGCCAGTGTTCCAACTGGCCATCAAGGCTAAGATTTATCATCCAATATTAACCCAAGAATGCTTCCAATAGGATAATATAAGACCAAGACCCTCCCGAGGTGTTAGAATCATAGAATCCCTTCAGTGCAGAAAGAGGCCATTTGGCCCATCGAGCCTGCACTGACTCTCCAAAAGAACATTCCACCCAGGCCCTCCCCTCTGCCCTATCCCCATAACCTTGTGTATTTACCATGGCCAATCCACCTCACCCACAAATCTTTTGGGCACTAAGGGGCAATCAGGGCAGCATTGTGGCACAGTGGTTAGCACTGCTGCCTCACAGAATCAGGGATCCGGGTTCGATTCCCAGCTGTGTGGAGTCTGAACTTGCTCTCCGTATCTGCGTGGGTTTCCTCCAGCTGCTCCGGTTTCCTCCCACAGTCTGAAGGACATGCTGATTAGGTGCATTGACCATGCTAAATTCTCCCTCAGTGTACCCGAACAGGTGCCGGAGTGTGGCAACCAGGGGATTGTCACAGTAATTTCATTACAGTCTGAATATAAACCTACTTGTGACGCCAATAAATAAACATTAAACAGTAATATAAATATGCACAGAAAAACAAAGTTGTGCATCCAACTATTTTCTGATACTAAATTTGCAATGAATTTTGGCTAGTTCCAAATGATCTGTTTTAATGACAGTGATTGAAATGACATTACCAGGTATTGCAGTCCTGCTTGATAGATTCTCCAGGGGCATATTCCTTGCCATTGTGTAGACACGGACACATTTCTGGAGAAATGCATGTGTTCTCTTGTTGTACCTAAAGCACAGATCACAAGTATATATTAAGAGGTCAATATGTTACAATGTAAGCAATGGCAACATGCTGTGGCGGTCAGCTGACCCTGTAAAAATAGGAAGCAGATGGGGATTGGGGGAAGCATTTGTGGCTCAGGGCATGGCCCAAGTGGCTGTGTAACAAGGTTCCTTTATTAAACTTTTACTTTGGATTTACTTTGTGAAGTTGGTTTCTGTTTATTATTGCTTGCTACTGGAGGATTAACAGGAGACAGTGCCATATTTCATTATATGTTCCGAGTTCTCACCTCCCCAGGAGGACACATACACCCTGATGTGCACTTTGAGCTCACGCAGTCCAAGTCATAGTTCTGACACGTCTGCATGCATTCGATGCCTTCTGCTGTAGGATTATCTTCTGGGCAAATGAATCTTCTCATTGGTGGGCTGCAACTTATTTCTCGTTTGGCTGAAAGAAAGGAGTTTGGCGTTCAGTATCAGTTGGGTGCATTTAGTAATGAACCTGTGATAATATCTGTCATCTCAGTAAGACAAATTGGACAGAATTTCTGCTGTGTGGATTGTTATGGATGAAAAACCACGATGGGTTATTAGTGAGGGTATGAAATTTATTTTTTGTAGGAACACTACTAGGGATTGAGGACAAGCTTGGTTAGCTAATACATTGCCAATTCATCTCAAAAACCTTGATTTGAAAAGCCCATGTGATTTATTGAAAATTGCAAAGAATTGACACTAAAATTTGTATTTGTTCATTGGATATGTGCATTTCTGGCAATGTTAGCACTGATTACCCATCCCAAATTCCCCTTGAGATGATGGTGAAGATCAGCCGTCTTGAGCCATGGCAGTCCTCGCGGTGCAAGTACACATATCATGCTATTACAGTGTTTGAGGATTTTACCCAGCAAAGGATGAGCAGTATAGTTCCAAATCAGGATGTGGTGTGACTTGGAGGGTGCTGATTGTATAGTAACTGAGTATTTAATTATGTTCAGGTCCTGGGCATAAATTGGTGATTCACTTGTGCCTCTATATATAACAGCAGATTGAAAGTGTGATTATTGAGTTAGGAAGTACCTGTTTGTACTGTATGTGCCTGTAAATAAAAGCTTGTAAGTGTGTAAAGATTAGGCTTCAGTTCTATCCTTCCCTGCCTGAGTATCTTGAATAGAAGAAAGGGCTCCTTGCAGGTGATGGTGTTCCCATATGTCTGATGCTCCTGTGTTCTGGGTGCTAGAGGTCACTGATTTGTAAGGTGTTGATTCTTGCAGCGCATCTTGCACATGGTACACACTGCAGCTATGATAGAGGGAGTGGACTTTTAAGGTGGTGGGAGAGATGCCAATCATATAGGTTGCTTTGCCCTGGATGATGTTGAATTGTTTCAGTGTTGTTGGAGCTGCACTCATCCAGGCAAGTGGACAGGTTTTCCTTGCACTCCTGAATTGTGCATTTTAGATGGTGGACAGGCTTTGGGGAGTCAAGACTCACTGAAAGGATTTCCAACACCTGACCCGCTGTAGGAACCACAGTATTTAAATGGTCCAGTTAAATTCCTGGTTAATGGTGACCTTCAGGATGTTGATGGTGAAGGATTCGATCGATGATGGTGATGCTGTTGAACATCATGGGGAGGCCATTAGATTGCTAGGGATGTTCACTGGCTGGCACTTGTGTGTTGCAGTCACTTACCACTTTCATCCCAGGCCTCAATATATTTAAATAGAATCATAGAATCCCTACAGTACAGAAGGAGGCCATTTGGCCCATTGAATCTATACTGACCACAGTCCCACTCAGACCCTATTCCCATAACCCTCATTTATTCTGCTAATCCCCCTGACATTAGGGTCAAGCAAGCTAACCCACACATCTTTGGACTTTGGATATTTTTGCTATCTTTGGATTGCATTTTATGACATTAATTGTGTCTTTCATGACCTAAGAATATAAAAAATTTACAGAAAATCCCTACACTTTTGAAAGCAGGTATTTTTGTAATGTAAAGAACAAGTGGTCTCACAGAACGGGAGGACATTTTTTCCCTTGACTGTGCAGATAAAATGCATTATTGAAGCTTACTATGCATTGTCTGGGAATGCTTGGTGTTGATACAAGTTGACAAAGATATGAATGCATTCCATTCTCCACCACAGACACCCCAAGATCACAAAAGTATCTAATACAAAAACATATGGTATCGTTTGGAAAACTCTTATAAAGTCCTCATCGTTCCCTGTAGCGACTGCATGTGATGAAGCACCTGCACAATTTGACTGAATAAAACATAGGGGCAGACAAAAATAAATCTAAATTCGCTGTCATCTCCGATGCACCCGAGTTCTCGGTCTCCCCGACTTTATTTGCATGCATTTAAATTGAATTAATGAACTGCCCGCCCAACTTCATCAGCACTTCCCCATTTACCACCGAGTTTGCCGATCCGGAACCGCGCCGCAATGGACCTGCTAAATAAAAGTCTGAATCGGGCGCTCCAGCTTCTGAAGAGCGCGGTCAGTGTTTCCAACGGCTCCCTGACTCAGATCGGTGGTGGGGGGGAAGGGAGGGGGGGGGGGTGGAGGGAGGTGGGTCAGATCATTCTCTGGTTGGAGGAGGGGAGTGAGGTCAGATCGTTGTCTGGTTGGGGGGGGCGAGGAGGAGGAGACGGGTCAGATGTATCTCTGGCGGGGGGAGAGGGCCGATCGTTATCTGGTGGGGAGGAAGGAGGAGGCGGGTCAGATGTTCCTCGGGAGGGGAGGGGGAGTGAGGCCAGACCATTCTCTGGGGGGGGGGCGGGTGGGGAATGAGGCAAGTTCATTGTCGGGGGGGGGCAGGGGGAGTGAGCCTGATCATTGTATGGGGGGGGCGACTGAGGCCAGACCATTCGCTGGGGGGGGGCAGTGAGGCCAGATCATTGTCTGGCGGGGGGGGGGGGGGGGGGTGAATGAGCCAGATCATTGTATGGGGTGGGGGGGGGGGGGTGAGTGAGGCCAGACCATTCTCTTGGCGGGGAGGGGGGGGGGAGGAGTGAGGCCAGCTCATTGTCTGGGGGAGGGGGGAGTAAGCCAGATCATTGTATGGGGAGGGGGTGAATGAGGCTAGACCATTCTCTTTGTGGGGGGGGGGCAGATGGATCTCTGGTGGGGGGGGGCAGATGGATCTCTGGTGGGGAGGGGGCAGGGGCAAGGGGGCCGCTGCCACTTTGCGGGCAATCGGTGGGGAGGGGAGGGCGCAGGGGTGGCAATCAGTCTGGGTAGCGGGCGGGGGTGGATAAGGGGGACAGTGTTGTGTGTGGGTAGTGGGGGGGTGGATAAGGGGGACAGTGATGTGTGTGGGTAGCAGGAGGGGTGGATAAGGGGGACAGTGATGTGTGTGGGTAGTGGGGGGGTGGATAAGGGGGACAGTGATGTGTGTGGGTAGTGGGGGGGTGGATAAGGGGGACAGTGATGTGTGTGGGTAGTGGGGGGGGCGGATAAGGGGGACAATGATGTGTGTGGGAAGTGGGGGGGTGGATAAGGGGGACAGTGATGTGTGTGGGTAGTGGGGAGGGGTGGATAAGGGGGACAGCGATGTGTGTGGGTAGTGGGGGGGTGGATAAGGGGGACAGTGATGTGTGTGGGTAGTAGGGGGGGTGGATAAGGGGGACAGTGATGTGTGTGGGTAGTAGGGGGGGTGGATAAGGGGGACAGTGATGTGTGTGGGGGCCATCGCTCCCGCTTTTCGCTCCCGGGCCGCTTTCTCCGCTTTCTGCGGCCCGGGAGCGATCTGACACGGGCGCGCTTTTTCAAATTTTCTTCCAACTGCGCATGCGCAGTTCTGAGCTCTGATCATTTCGGCCACGCTAAGCCCCGCCCACAGCGCGAATGGGACTGGAGATGGCTGAGTGCGTATGGGGGCGCCTGAAAGCAGATTTCTAAGTCGGATCTGCATTACGCCCAGATTCAGCACTTAGAATGAAAATGGTAAAATCAGGCCCATAGTTACAAAACCAGGTGTAGCTCCCAGGGACAGTCAGAAGAAACATTGCCTTAGGTTCAGAAAACAGGGTTCATTTTTAAAAATTCATTCATAGGACATGGGCATCGCTGGTTGGCCAGTGTTTATTGTCCACCCCTGGTTGCTTTTGCAATTCATGCATTAGGACACCCAGTTCCCTCTACATCTCAGAGCATCTCTCACCATTTACATAGAAACATAGAAAACTACAGCACAAAACAGGCCCTTCGGCCCCACAAGTTGTGCCAAACATATCCCTACCTTTTAGCCCTACCTATAAACCTCCATCCTATTAAGTCCCATGTACTCATCCAGGAGTCTCTTAAAAGACCCTATTGAGTTTGCCTCCACCACCACAGACGGCAGCCGATTCCACTCGCCCACCACCCTCTGTGTGGAAAACTTACCCCTAACAGCTCCCCTGTACCTACACCCCAGCACCTTAAACCTGTGTCCTCTCGTAGCAGCCATTTCCACCCTGGGAAAAAGCCTCTGAGAGTCCACCCGATCTATGCCTCTCAACATCTTATATACCTCTATTAGGTCTCCTCTCATCCTATGTCTCTCCAAGGAGAAAAGACCGAGCTCCCTCAGCCTATCCTCATAAGGCATGCCACTCAATCCAGGCAACATCCTTGTAAATCGCCTCTGCACCCTTTCAATCTTTTGCACATCCTTCCTGTAATGAGGCCACCAGAACTGAGCACAGTACTCCAAGTGGGGTCTGACGAGGGTCTTATATAGCTAATACACTAATTTACCTAATACACTTCATTATTCTTCCTGCCAAAATGGACAATTGCACATTTTCCCACATTATACTGCGTTTGCCAGACCTTTGCCCACTCACTTAGCCATTTACTTTCCTACCTATCTTTGTGTCATCATCAAATTTAGCAACCATACCTTTGGTCCTTTCATACATCTTTGATAAGATGTGTAAAAAGTTGCGGCCCCAGCCTCCCTGTGACACACCACTTGTTATTGTTATGTCTAGTCGAAGCCATACGTGAATGGATTTCTTAGTAATTTGGTTTGGGGATGATTTAAACATGCTGATGGGTTGCCATGCATGCCAGGCAACCGACCAATCAGAAAAGCGCTGGCAAAATTAAAACTCTGTGCCAATAAGGAAAACCAACTTTTTGGGTTCTGGACTGTAACTCCTCCCCACTCCCTCCCAACTACCCCTGTACTGCACTACCCCCACATGCCCTCATCCCCACTCCTTCCACCCAATACTTTTGTCTTTTGAATCCTTGCATTCTCACCTCTGATATTCTCTTCTGTGTCCAAGAAAATACTTGGTGTATAATGATGGGCTAATTGGCTTGCACTGCAATGCATCACACCGTTTTCACAGTAGCTGTAATAGAATACAGGTCATTTGAAATTTGGATAAGAAACAACATCCAGCACAGCTATCAGTATGGTTTGGCAGTGTATCCCCACAAAACTGTCAATGAAGGCCAAAGCTAAAACCGTTCAAGCCTCCCAAGTGTCATGTTGGATATCATTGCTTCTCCGCCCATCCCGATAGTCACTCTCATTATCACCATTCGGATCTTGTGCTGTGTCCATCCACTTGAACTATCATAAGTTGCATGTCTTCCAAAGACGTTGTCAAGTACAATATGCAGTCTCACAACACCAGGTTAAAGTCCAACAGGTTTACTTCGAATCACAAGCTTTCAGAGCGCTGCTCCTTCATCAGGCAAGTGGAGGTTAGTTCACAAACATAGCATATATAGGCAAAGACACAATTGCAAGATAATTACAGATTGGAATGCGAAGAATGGTTGGAATGCGAGTCTTTGCAGATAATCAATGCTTTACAGGTACAGACAATGCAAGTGGAGAGAGGGATAATCACAGGTTAAAGCGCTCCGAAAGCTCGTGCTATCAAATAAACCTGGTGTTGTGAGACTTCTTACTGTGCCTACCCCAATCCAATGCTGGCATCTCCACCTTTTGCCAAGTACAGCAACAATAGAATTATGTTTCAACTTGCAGCAAATATTGCTATCATTATGAATTCTTTAAAATAGTTGGACAGCTAACCATTCCATTTAGCTTACCACATGGTGAAATCAAATGTTATGTCCTCATGTGGTTTGTAGATTTCATCATTAAAGTAGCAGGAGCATTCTGATCTGGGCACACATTGTCCATCTTCATTGGCATACTGATTGGGTGGGCAGTAGCATCCTTCGAGACAAAACTCAGTGCAATCCGAGTCTGGGTTAGAGAGTGATCTGCAGGTCTGGTTACAAGGAGTGCCGCACTGATAATAAACCTGACCTTCAGGACAAGTCATTTCTGTCAAAGTAAAGTTTTAATAAAGATAAAGAGAGGTGTATTTATTCAGCTTGCTTACCACAAAATATTTCTCATCAATTATTGAATCAGTCATTGTTGTTCATTAAGCAAATGCAGTGTCCAAAATTACGTTTAACATGGACCCACATATATCAATGATTTGAAAGGTCAGTTCGCTTGTTTCAGACGCCGACGCAACAGCAAAATACTGCTGAAATTCTGAAATAAAAACATAAAACCCTAGAAATACTCAGTAGGTCAGGCAGCATCTGGAGAGAGAGAAGTAGAGTTCATGGACTGGATTTCATGCCCCACGTCGGTGTGTAGAAGGGGCACGCAAAATATGAGGGGTGCCCAACCCACCACCTTCCCGCGGACCCCCAAGCTGTGCCCCATAATACAGCGGGTGGGTGGATGCCAAAACTGGCAGCCTGCCCACCATATTCAAATTCAAAAATTATGGCTCAATCAAGCTTGTTGCCAAGCCAATCAATACTATGCTACTTGTACCATAACATTTGGCACGGCATTTTTTGAGGATAAATGGTGTTGAGTGGGGGTGAACTTTGACCAGGACCCCTGCAAAATTCCCTCTTCTCCACAGGACATTTTAACCTTCATCTGAATAGGCGGAAAAGCCAAGAAGCTCATGTGTGTGTGCCATGTGCTCATCAGGGGACACCCCCCACTTCCCTCAAGCCCCAAGCCCGGCCCCCAGACCCTTCTCTGACTTCTCAGATCCCACCCCATCCCAAAATTCCAAGTTTTGCCTGTTTCCGGCAGCCATTACTGTTCTTCCTGCTCCTCCTTGCAGGCATGGCAGTGCCCTCTACTGAGTTCTGGCACTGCCACAGCTGCTCAATCTGACTGGCCAGCAGCTCTTGAGCTTGGGACTTTCCCCCAGTCAGGAGCGGAAGTCCCAGGGCGAGTTTGTCTAACTGGCTGGCAGTGCATTATGGCCACAGGGTGGGCTCCGTCTAGGTGCGTCAGCTATCAGCTGACTTTCCTTCTAGGAACAGTGGTCAGAAGCCCACCCCCGACCCTCATTCCCCTCATAAAATCCAGCCCCATATTCGCAATCACTGACCTTGATGAACGGTCCTTGACTGAAATGTTTCTCTCTCTCCATCACTACTACGAGACCTACTGAGCATTTCAAACATTTCCTGTCTTTTTTATTTCTGATTTTGTTGGTGTTGAGTAGGGGAGGAATTTTGACCAGGGCACCTGCAAAATTCTCTCTTATAGAATCCCTACAGTACAGATGGAGGCCATTCAGTCCATCGGGTCTGTAGCGATTATCACATGTTAATTCACTATCCTACCCAGGCCGTATTCCTGGAACCCCACACATTTACCCTACTAATCCCCCTGACACCAGGATCAATTTAGCATGGCCAATCAACCTAACCCGCATATCTTTGGACTGTGGGAGGAAACCGGAGCACCCGGAGGAAACGTACACAGACACGGGGAGAAAGTGCAAACACCACACAGAAAGTGATCTGAGGCGGGAATTGAACCTGGGTCCCTGGTGTTGTGAGGCAACAGTGCCAACCACTGTGCCACCGTGCCGTTCTTCTCCACAAGACTTTGTAACTTTCACCTGAATTGGAAAGCGAACAGGGTCTGTGACAATGCAATGCTCATTCAATACTCCACTCAATAGTGAGTTAACATGTGATAATCCCCAGGACTTGCACGGGGAATCACTGATTGACCTTCCTGTAGGACTCGTAGAATATGAGCTGCCTGGTGATTGGTAATTACCTTACCAGGTGGAGCTTGTATACTGAGTCCTGTATAAAGCAGGCCCCTGAGTGGGTTCATTGTTGTATTGTCCCAATTGGGACCTGTTTGTGTTCACACAGGCTTGTGGTTTTGCTTCACTTTAATTTGTGCAATAAAGCACCGTTCCTTTACAGCCAACTCCTGGAGTTATTATATTTTACTTTAAAAAGTCAAGTAAAAGCAAGAACAAAAATCACTTACCACAGAAGTTTGGGGACCTCCAGTTAATAAGTACCCCTTTCTTGGCACACATTGCAGCATAACTGGCCACAGCAGAACACAGGCATTCATTGCCATTGGAACAGGCGCACACATCATAATGACAGATCTTGAGGAATGGCGTAGGATTCACCTCATGGTGGCAAGGCTCAAACTCATTTAGCAGGAGTATAGAGCAAACCTCCTCAGCATACGTCACTGAAACACAAATATCACACTCGTGGTGACAATTCTCCATAAAGCTCGTCTCTAAAGCAACAACTCAAAAATTGGGGCCAATTTTAACCTAACTCCAAATGGGAAATTGCAGGATAAGGTTGGGTGCATCCTCCCCACTATTACATTTCACTCAATACATCGGACAATGTGTAATGCCCATTGTGTACCTGATCTCATCAGTTTCCTATCTGTGGAGTTAGCTTAAAAATATCCCCATCATAAACGGAGGAGAAAGTAGATGGTGGAAATGAGATGAGATATATATATTAAAAAAACAAGAGACAAAAGGAAAAAAATTACTTCAACAATGAAATGAATGTTGTGCTTGGGACCTCGGGGGTTTTCTCTGAAGACCACACATTCTTAGAGAAAACTTCACATATAGTTGCAATCTGGAAGCACTTCTCACTAATGCACACATATCAATCAAAGTGTTCAGTATTTGAAATCTATCAAAGAATAGACTGGAATTTTTTGACTTTTATTTAACATTAGAAATGTACACAACAATAAATCTGATGCCTTCTTGAAACATCTGGTTATCACTGCTTTCATAACACAAGAGATGACTGGATTCCTTACTTTATTTGGGGCAAGTTCAACCAGTGTCTAATGGGTGTTGCATAGCCCCAAAACAATACAACATGCGTTTATATACCACCTTTAACAACATAAAAGGATCCAAGGCACAAGTGAGAACATTTCTTCCCTAATTTCAGCAAAGTGTGTATGAGACCTCAGGGAGCATTACTTAGCCAGAATTCTTTGCCTACATTACACTAAAACATGTTCATGACCTTGTTTTAAGAATGGGGACTTTGTGTATTAACTAATGTCACACATTGTGACGTTACTCCATCACATATTTTCCTTCTCAACATACTGAGGAAGAATTCAATGGCTAAAGGCCACAGATATCCTTCTTTCCTGATCCTGCCTACCAAACGGGACTGGAAACTTCTGACGGAAGTCAACGGACCTTTTCCTGGTCCGTCAAATTTCCCATCCCGCCTGTGACAATTCCAATGGCCTATGAAATGAGAAAGAATCCACGAAGCCTGCAGGAAGCCAAAGTTTATGCAGTCATTGTAAGATTTGCTAACAAGTTTCGCCTTGATTTATGAGCTGTTTGGTCAAAGCCTTCTTTGAATATCCGTAAGGACAAAATACAATTGGAGTTATTTATGGCTCAATACTAAGAAAATACCTGAATCACAGGAAATACGAAGGGTATAAGGGCGGCACGGTAGCACAGTGGGGGCGGCACGCTAGCACAGTGGTTAGCACTGCTGCTTCACAGCTCCAGGGACCTGGGTTCGATTCCCGGCTCGGGTCACTGTCTGTGTGGAGTTTGCACATTCTCCTCGTGTCTGCGTGGGTTTCCTCCGGGTGCTCCGGTTTCCTCCCACAGTCCAAAGATGTGTAGGTTAGGTTGATTGGCCATGCTAAAATTGCCCCTTAGTGTCCTTAGATGCATAGGTTAGAGGGATTAGCAGGTAAATATGTAGGGATAAGGGGGTAGGGCCTGGGTGGGAGTGTGGCCGGTGCAGACTCAATGGGCCAAATGGCCTCTTTCTGCACTGTAGGGTTTCTATGTTTCAAGAAACAATTGGTTTATTTATCCTTTCTAATGTTCATTCCCCATCAGTTATGTGCTTAAAAATTTGAGGTGCAGGACTTGTACCCTTCAAAGACAAACATAAGAACTAGGAGCAGGAGTATGCTGTCTGGCCCCTCGAGCCTGCTCCACCATTCAATAAGATCATGGCTGATCTTTTCGTGGACTCAGCTCCACTTACCCGCCCACTCACCATAACCCTTAATTCCTTTACTGTTCAAAAATTTATCAATCTTTGCCTTAAAAACATTCAATGAGGTAGCCTCAACTGCTTCACTGGGCAGGGAATTCCACAGATTCACAACCCTTTGGGTGAAGAAGTTCTTCCTCAACTCAGTCCTGAATCTGCTCCCCCTTATTTTGAGGCTATGCCCCCTAGTTCTAGTTTCACCCGCCAGCGTGGGAATTGGTCTAGCTCGTCACTCAGTATCAGGCATGCCCAAGCCAGCTACAACACTGCCAGCTACACAGCAATGGTCCCTTTACTCTGCTCCAAATTGGTACCTCAGCTCAAACTACACTCCAGTCTGAAATTTCCATCACCTTCACCAGAATCCCTGACAGTACTGAACGATTGTAGTTCACTTACTATCAAGCTGTGCCCATTGAGAACAAGCTTGGGACTGCACAAATTCATTTCATAAAGAGATTTACATTGAAGGAAGAGTGTCTGGGTCAGATTTGAATCAAAATCCCAGAAATGAAAACACTCTGCCACCTACTCTCCCCTCCATTTTGGGTAATAAATAGCACAAATGTTTCGCCCAGCATGAAGTGGTTAAAAGACCGTGGTCATGGCTAGTGTAGACGCTGCAGGATAGTTTGAGTAGCTGAGGGTGCAAAAAGGTTTTGCAGTTTAGCCATGCAGGTTATAGCTTGTGTTACCACCATCAACCATGCTTCTGTGTTGTGATCATTGCAGTTGTTGGGTTTTTTTGCCATTTAGTTTCATATCATTTGACAGACAAATAATAGATGCCAGCTCCCTTTTTGACAAAGTGAGAGTGTTACTGAGGAAATGATGGGGTAACCTTTTTGTCTTTGCCCCAACTTTCTTTTGGGTAAATCAATTGCACTAAAACAAACAAACTCAGGGACAAAGCAAGAAGGTCAGCCCCCAAAAAGGAGGGAACCACCCAAAACAAAAAAACAAAGCAGAAAGGAAACTTAAAACATTAAATCAAAATGTGATTACACCCCAGTCCCTGTGGTGCCCAATGAGCGTGGAAGACCTCAATGATGCCGTCGGTCACCTGGCTGTGAATATAGCCGCAGTAGAAGGGCAGACGGTTGGGTCAGATGACCCCCCTCGGTTTCCCGCTGTCTGGACATGTTAATAGCATGTTTGGCTAGGCCCAGGAGCAAGTTCAGCCCAATGGATAGCAATCTGGCAGAGCAGATCGTTGACTCATTATAGAACTGGTAAGATTATCATTCCATTGATTTCAGTTAGGTTCTATTACCACTCATGCAGACAAAGATTTACCCCAATATATCTGGGGCTACATTCATGCAGCAGCAGTGTAGGCCCTGAGAGACATGCATCACAGTGTTGCATAGGAACATTGCAACAGGAGTAGGCCATTCAGTTGCTTGAGCTTGTTCTATCATCCAGTTGGGTCATGCTGCAACACATCACTTGGATCATAGTTTTTGTGAATACTGTTTAGTATTAGGAAGTGAAACAGTAAAGTGATATCAATGCTTTAAATATTTACATAATTCTTGAAACTTCATATCACTTGCATTGAGAATATGACTGCTGTATCTGCACAGTCATACTAACCCCATCGAAAGCAAATGCACAAAGATAGAGCTATAAGGCAGTGTGATAGTTCTCCAATCTGTGCTCCATTTAAGTGTAGTTCCTCACTAATTCGGAATTCACCTGTACTTTTCATTGACCCTGACATCGCCATGGTGACGTGACTGAGCAGCTTTATCAAATTCTCTCAAATATTCAACTCATTTTAGTGTTTTAATTAGTCTATATTATGTCCAATGAGTTGTGAGATTTTCAGAATTGCCTGAATGGGTGGCACGGTGGCACAGTGGTTAGCACTGCTGCCTCAGAGTGCCAGGGACCTGGGTTTGATTCCCAGCTCGGGTCACTGTGGTGTTTACACGTTCTCTCCGTGTCTGCGTGGGTTTCCTCCAGGTGCTCCGGTTTCCTCCCACAGTCTGAAAGACGTGCTGGTTGGGTGCATTGACCCGAACAGGCGGCGGAGTGTGGCGACTAGGGGAATTTCACAGTAACTTCATTACAATGTGAATGTAAGCCTTACTTGTGACTAATAAATAAACTTTAACCCTTCATTGTTTATAACTCAATCAGTCTGCCTCACCTGTGAAAGTGTCATAGCCACTGCCCAATCTCTGACAGCGTGATTAAGTTTGGAAATTTGAGTTGGACTGGAATGAAACTCGCACCTTTCACTCACACACCCCAATTCCTCCCGCCACCCACACAGTCTGTGATACGAGTTTGGTGTCAGCAACGTGTCCGTGTCAGACATATTTCTGACAAGTAAAGACATCCTTCAAATACAGACACTCACAGTTAACAGCTAGATGACCAGTGCAGAGTGAAGGTAATTGTCAGTGATAACCCAGGCTTAATGCTCTAGAGATTGCAAGGCTGTACAAGCACGGGAATGGAATCTGATATGGGAGGGAAGAAAAGCTTCACTACAAAATGCACCACTAAAATCAGTAAGTTAAATCAAATACTGGCCGCGTCAGTTTGCTTCAGCACGCTATTAAAAAGGCTGTTAGAGTACAAGGAAAAATACTTTTTTGGAAAATGCTTAGATCAGGGAGATCGGTAGAAAGAAATTTGATGTTTAAACTTTTTTTCATATCAGCTCCCCCGAGGCTAGAGTGCCATACCTTGCGCTTTCAAGTCCCTGTACCTCAGAAAAGATGAAGATGCTAGTTTCCATTTCTCTGTAGAGAACAAAATGGTGACACTAATCTATTTGGTGAGGGAGAAAGAGCTTCATTTGAGAATTATCAGCTTGGGTCAGTTTAAGTTAAACAAAGTTGACCACTGGTTAATTCACTCAATATCATTAATAAGCACAAATCCTTTAATAAACTTATTTCAGCTATTTTTTATAGTTGTAAGAGCAAGGTAGATGAGTCTGATAGTGAGTCCACAAAAAAATTGAGATATATTGATGATCCCTTGCAACATGGATAATGTTTGATTTAAATACCGGGTACTGCTTTGTATTTATTCCACTTTGTTCTTTAAAAAAAAATCCTTCTCGACATAAGGGAGCCACTGGCAATGCCAGCATTTATTGGTCATCCCTAATTTCCCTTGGGAAGGTAGTAGAACATAAGATACAGGAGCAGAATTAGGCCATTCGGCCCATCGAGTCTGCTCTGCCAGTCAATCATGGCAGATAAATTTCTCAACCCCATCCTCCCACCTTTTCTCCAAAATCTTTGATCCCCTTACCAATCAAGAACCTATCTATCTTTGTCTTAAATACACTCAATGACCTGGCCTCCACAGCCTTCTGTGGCAATGAATTCCATAGATTCACCACCCTCTGGCTGAAGAAATTCCTCCTCATCTTGGTTCTCAAGGGTCATCCCTTTATTCTGAGGCTGTGTCCTCAGATCATAGTCTCTTCTATTAATCTAAACATCTTCGCCACGTCCACTCTATCCAGGCCTTTCAGTATTCTATAAGTTTCAATGAGATTCCCCCTCATCCTTCTAATTTCCATCAAGTACAGACCCAAAGTCCTCAAACATAGTAAGTAGGCCTCCGCTTTAAACCTCGCAACCTTGCCTGATGAAAGTGCCCACAACGCTACTTGTTAGATAGTTCCAGAACTTTAATCCAGCAACAACTGCATAATGTTGAGTTATGTCTATGTCATGTTGGTGTTTCCAAGCACAAGTTTGCTTCCCTAACTTAGTGGCAGAGATTGCCAGTTTGGGGATTACTGCTGACAAAGCCATGGTAAATTACTGCAGTGCAGGGGAGATCACGCACACTGCAGCCCTGATGCACCAATAGGAGAGCAGGGATATTTTAAGCTCGGGGATGGGATGTTAGTCAGACAAATTTCTGGATGGTTTTGAACTTCTTAAATGTTATTGCAACTGTGCTCATCTAGGAAAGTTGGAAGTATTCCATCGCTGACTTGTGTCTTGTACCTTGTAGATGATGGAAAGGCTTTGGGGAGTAAGGAAGTGAGTCACTCACCGCAGAGAATTCTGGGCCTCTGACCTGCTCTCATAGCCACTGTATTGATGGGACTGTCCCAGCTAAGTTTCTGGTCAACGGTGACCCTAGGATGTTGATGTTGAGTGATTTGGCAATGCTAATACCATTGAAGGTGAAGGGCAAGTGATTTGATTCTTCCTTGTTGAAAGTGATCATTACTTGGCATGAATATAAATTGCTACTTATCAACTTAAACCTGGATGTTGCCCAACTCTTGCTGAATGCACAAATGCCTCATTATCTGAACACTGTGCAGTCATCAGTGAACAGGCTTTATGATTCCTGACTTTATGATCGAATTAAGGCCATTGATGAAATGTGAAGACAATGTGGCCTCTTATATTTTCCCTGAGTAACGCCTGCAGTGATGCCCAGGGGCTGAGATGATTGGACTCCAATAACCACAACCACGTTCCACAGGTGCAACTGATAATTCCAGCCAGTGGATAGTTTTCCTCAAATGGCACTGACTTTGGGTTTACTAGATCTCTGTTTTCACACTTGATCAAGAGCAGTTAAAGTAGAAGTTTATTTATTAGTGTCACAAGTAGGGCGGCCCAGTGGTTAGCACTGCTGCCTCACAGCGCCAGGTACCTGGGTTCAATTGCCGGCTTGGATCACTGTCTGTGCGGAGTCTGCACGATCTCCCTGCGTCGGCGTGGGTTCCCTCCAGGTGCTCTGGTTTCCTCCCATAGTCCAAAAGACGTGCTGGTTAGGTGTATTGGCCATGCTAAATTCTCCCTCAGTCTACCTGAGCAGGCGCCAGAGTGTGGTGACGAGGAGATTTTCACAGTAACTTCATTGCAGTGCAAATGTAAGCCTACCTGTGACTAATAAATAAACTTTTTTACATCCACACTGCAATGAAATTACTGTGAAAATCCCCTAGTCACCACACTCTGGCGCCTGTACAGGTACACTGAGGGATAATTTAGCATGGCCAATACACCTAACCAGCACGTCTTTTGGACTATAGGAGGAAACCAGAGCACCTGGAGGCAACCCATGCAGACACAGGGAGAACGTGCAGACTCCACACAGACAGTGACCCAAGCTGGGAATCGAAACCAGATCCCTGCTACTGTGATGCAGCAGTGCTAACCACTGTGCTACCGTGCCACTCCTAATCTCACTTCATCCAAGGAAATCATCTCTAGTGTCCATGTTTGGACCAAAACATAAGAGATTGGAGCTAGGTCCTGGTGGAACCCAAACTGAGCATTGATGAGCAGGTTAGTGGTGAGTCAATGGAGCTTGGTCAGACTGCACTTTGCCGAGGATCGACAGTAGGTCGTTTGGGTGCAAATCGGCCAGATTGGAATTGTCCCACTTATTGAAGACAAGACATGCCTGGGTAAATTTCCACTTGGTTGGATAGATGACAGCACTGTGACTGTTCTGGAATGGTTCATCGAGAGACATGGCTAACTCTGGAGCTTTGGTCTCCACCAATACATTGGAATTTTGTCAGGGTTCAACAGTTTTTCGATACAATACGGAGTGAATTGAATTGGCTGAAGATTGGATCTATGATTTGAGGCATTTTGGTGGGTGGTGAAGAAGATTGGTCCATTTGCTCCTTTTGGCTGAAGATTGTTACGAATGCTTCAACCTTTTCTTTTGCATTGATGAGTTAAGCTTCGTCATTATTGGGAATGGACTGTTCTTGGAACCTCCTCCTCTAGTCGGTCACTTAATTGTCCTTCACCATTCGTGACTGGATCTGTGTAGGTCTGGGGTGGTTTGTTCTAATCCATTAATCGTGAGTTCTCATATCTCTTTCTATAGCATGCTGCTTCTACTCTTCCATATGCATGTAAGACCATAAGACATAGAAGCAGAATTAGGCCACTTGACCCATCGAGTCTGTTCCGCCATTCAATCATGGCTGATATTTTTCTCATCCCCATTCTCCTGCCTTTTCCCCATAACCCCATATCCCCTTATTAATCAAGAACCTATCTATCTCTGGCTTAAAGACACTCAATGACCTGACCTTCACAGCCCTCTGCGGCAAAGAGTTCCACAGATTCACCACTCTCTAGCTGAAGAAATTCCTCTTCATCTCTGTTTTAAAGGATCGTCGCTTTAGCCTGAGGTTGTGCCCTCTGGTTCTAGTTTCCCTACTAGTGGAAACATTCTCTCCATGTCCACTCTATCCAGGCCTCGCAGTATTCTGTAAGTTTCAATAAGATCCCCCCTCATTCTTCTAAACTCCAATGAGTACAGACCCAGAATCCTCAACCATTCCTCATATGACAAGCTCTTCATTCCAGGGATCATTCTTGTGAACCTCCTCTGGACCCTTTCCAAGGCCAGCACATCCTTCCTTAGATACGGGGCCTAAAACTGCTCACAATACTCCAAATGGGGTCTGACCAGAGCCTTATACAGCCTCAGAAGTACATCCCTGCTCTTGTATTCTAGCCCTCTCGACATGAACGCTAACATTGCATTTGCCTTCCTAACTGCCGACTGAACCTGCACATTAACCTTAAGAGAGTCTTGAACAATGACTCCCAAGTCTCCTTGTGTTTCTGATTTCCTAAGCATTTTCCCATTTATAATATAGTCTATGCCTCCATTCCTCCTTCCAAAGTGCATAACCTCACACTTTTCCACATTGTATTCCATCTGCCACTTCCTTGCCCACTCTCCTAACCTGTCCAAGTTCTTCTGCAGCCCCCCTGCTTCCTCAATACTACCTTACCAGGTTCCATTTCGTTCTTAAATATACCTGGTGCTGCTCTCGGAATGCTCTTCCACACTCCTCACCACATTCAGGATTTCCAGCATCCACAGTATTTTGCTTTTATTTCAATGATTTTCTGACTTGCTGGTGATGGGGGGAATATACTTGGCCACCAGGTAAAGGTCATGGTGGAATGCAATTCTACGGTCACGAGCTGTTCCATGATCGATCCCATTCAGCATGGTAGTATGGTGGCAATTGACATGGCAGAGAAGGCCATCAGTGTGATAACAGGATTTGGTTTGTTACAATAACTGTGTAATAGATAGGCACAGCTGTAGGAGTATGACTTAGTCAGGCTGTCAGTTGACTTGTCAGTGAGATTGCTCTCCCAACTTTGTATCAAGTTCCCAAAAGTTAACTGAAGAGGATTCTGCAGGATCATCTGGCCTTGATCACAACCTACCTCAATGCTTAGATCACAGCAGAGTGGTTAATCCTGTTTTATTATTCCTAATCTTTGCAGGGGTTTGATTGAACAGAGTGGCTTGCTTGGACCATCAGAGGGCAGTTATGACTCAACCACACTGCTGTAAAAGTGTGGTCAAACATCGGCCTGGTTAGGCTCCTTCCTTGATTGGGTTGCTATGGCAATTCACCAGTCCCAGGGTCAGTTTGTGAATAATGGGGCCTAGAATTTCAGGTGAATCTATTTTTGGGAACCTGAATGCAAAGACACTCAAAACACAAGGTCTGAGAAGCACCGGACTTTGAGCCTTGAGTCTTTGACAGTGCTGTGGTAGGGACCCATGTAGGTTTGTGTCCCTATTTCCAATGAAGTGATTGTGTTGGATCATTGGGATTCTGAGGGAGGAATGGGTGAACATTGGTGTGTGCAATCAGGGATTAATGAAGGGGCTCATGTAGAACGATTGCTGACCTCAGGAGTACTGGCTGGCATAGGGAACATCACTGGGAGAATGTAGGATGATCATGCACCCCTGGGAGGTATTTTCATGGATCAGAAAGATTGCAGGCTTGAGAGTTGGGGTATACTTCCAGAGGTGGAAGGAAGGCTGGAGGGTTGAGGCTGAAGGGAGATCGAATAGCTTGGGGGCTGGTGCCATAAGTGGGATCAAATTCTATGGACCTAGAGCTGCCATGATATTGTAAGTACTTAGTATTTTCATATATATGTGTTTATCACCCCCGTCAGCACAAACCAATGTTGAATGGGTACCAGAAAGAGGTGTTGGTCCCTTATTTGGCTTGACAAATGGACTAATGTCTACTTCCTCTTATTTGTTCTTTACCAAGATGGTGTCTGGTGCAAAATGCAACAGAAGTGTATGCATGCACATCTGATGCTATTTTGGTCCCTAAATGATGCCAGTTTTGCCCAAACAATAGACGCCACTGTCCCCAGTTTCATACTGGCTTAGAATTGTCCGCGATTCTTGATTGCTAATCAAATAACATAATTTCTACCTTACCATATATCTGATGTATCAATTTCAGCACATATAATTAGGAAATATAATTTCTAATGTCATCAGATCCATGGCAATCTAACCTAATTACCACAGTTTAACAAATAAAATATGCTATCAATACTGGTGTGGCCAGAGGGCTGACTACAACAATGATTACAGCAACAACAACAATGGCAATATTAGCTGGAAGAGCAATTGTGTCAATAAGAGTCAAGCATGCTGGGAACTTTGGTCAAGTTATAATTAAACACAGATGCTGGTTAGAAGGCTGCAGTGAGTCGTCACCTGCCTGTGGTTTGTGACCTGACACTTCCCATGTTGACTAAATAAGGATAGTTGCTCGGATAATGCTGGATGCTAGTTGGAGCCATTGATTCTATATATGGTGAAGCTATATAATTTACATGCAGCTTGGTAAAAACATTTGGGAGTTGTTTACGAGTAACTCCATTGGCAGTGATCGAACATTGTGATCAGTTTCTGATGATATCATTGGCTGACTGCCAGAGAACTTTCTGGAAGATTGGGAAAGGTTGGGGATAAAGAGATGTGTTACAGCCTTTGTCTCCAGTGATGACTCAAGACCAACCGTGGCAAGTGTGCCCTGAAGGAATATCTTCAGAGAAGACAAAGGAACCACGAGGAAGAATCGACATCGAGAATGGATCTGGCCAGTTTGCTCAAGAATTCATTTTCAGTCAAAGAGTTAAACTTTCAGTTAAAGAGTTCATGTTAAGAGTTGAAGTGTAAGAGTTAAAATGTTGCAACTGTTGTAAGTTTGAGTTTTGGTACCTAAAGTGTTGAATAAACAAAGGTTCATTTAAGTGAATTTGAGTTGCCTCCTGTCCTTTGGTTTGTTACACTAAACTAAGTACCTGGAAAGAGAGTGAAGTTTAAAGCTGGATAACAGTGGAAAGCTGAAAGGAAAACTGAAAACGTTGGAAGCACAAAGCAAATCAGTGAATATCTGTGGAATAAAGATTCACACTTCTAGGCTTTCCCTCCCTTGGAGGAACAAGTCTGAAACATCAGCTGACGGCTCTTTCCAGAGACGCTGACGGACTTGTGTGTTTCCAACTTTTTCTGTTTTACCTTAGATTGACAGTGCTGTTGACAAATCTGGAATGTGGAATTATAGAGAATAAATGGATTTAACTATTAGTAAGATAGTTGGTCAGGAGTGAATGGCAATACCTGTTTGAAGACAGTGTTAGTGATCATTACAAATGTTAGGGTAGCAGAATTCTATTAGGGTCTCAGGTGGAAGAAATATTATTTTGGATTTTTAGGACCACTTTTGACATTATTCTATTTAATTCAACTAGATTGAAAGAACAAGAATGGGAGAGGCTAATTCAACAATCTCAATAGGGAGCCTTGCTCAACAGGGGGACAGAACAAAGAACAAAGAAAATTACAGCACAGGAACAGGCCATTCGGCCCTCCAAGCCTCCACCGACCATGCTGCCCGACTGAACTAAAACCCTCTACCCTTCCGGGGACCATATCTCTCTATTCCCATCCTATTTATGTATTGTCAAAACGCCCCTTAAAAGTCACTACCATATCCGCTTCCACTACCTCCCCCGGCAACGAGTTCCAGGCACCCACTACTCTCTGTGTAAAAAATCTGCTTCGTACACCTCCTTTAAATCTTGCCCCTCGCATCTTAAACCTATGCCCCCTAGTAATTGACTCTTCCACTCTGGGAAAAAGCTTCTGACTATCCACGCTGTCCATGCCTCTCATAATCTTGTAGACTTCTATCAGGTCGCCCCTCAACCTCTGTCATTCCAGTGAGAACAAACCAAGTTTCTCCAACCTCTCCTCATAGCTAATGCCCTCCATACCAGGCAACAGTCTGGTAAACCTTTTCTGTACTCTCTTTAAAACCTCCACATCCTTCTGGTAGTGTGGCAACCAGAATTGAACACTATATTCCAAGTGCGGCCTCACTAAGGTTTTATAAAGCTGCAACATGACTTGCCAATTTTTAAACTCAATGCCCCAGCTGATGAAGGCAAGCATGCCGTATGCCTTCTTGACTACCTTCTCCACCTGCATTGTCACTTTCAGTGACCTGTGTACCTGTATATCCAGATCCCTTTGCCTATCAATACTCTTAAAGGTTCTGCTATTTATTGTACATTTCCTATCTGTATTAGACCTTCCAAAATGCATTACAGGTCAGAGACTGGGCTGTTATAGCTCTTGTTCTTTGACTTCTACCCAATTGAATAAGGCTTCCTTGTTGGGAGTGCAGATTTACTGAATGTAGCCTCACACAGATAATCTAAGGGGAGGTGATGGCCTTGTGGTATTATCGCTAGACTATTAATCCGGAAACTCAGCTAATGTTCTGGTGTCCCGGGTTCGAATCCCGTCACAGCAGCAGGTGGAATTTGAATTCAGTAAAAAAAAATCAGAAATTAAGAATCTACTGATGACCATGAAACCATTGTTGTTGTTAGAAAACCGCATCTGGTTCACTAATGTCCTTAAGGGAAGGAAATCTGCCATCCTAACCTGGTCTGACCGACATGTGATTCCAGAGCCACAGCAATGTGGTTGACTCTCAACTGCCCTCTGAAATGGCCTAGCAAGCCACTCAGTCCAAGGGCAACTAGGGATAGGCAATAAATACTGGCCAGCCAGAGACGCCCATGTCCCACAAATGAATAAAAAAATAGCCTCTTCCATCTGGACATCTAGAAGACTGTAGCTAGGGTTAAATAGATCAGTGTATATTGTAGGAAAATGATGCTTTGACTTACTTTCTATGAGATATGATATTTATTTGGGTACGAGGTAACAGGTAGAACTTTCTGATCCGCATTCAGGTGATTAAACCATGATATTAGGAGATGAATTGATCAAACCCTAGATACTCGCAGAGTCTGATTTGACTGATCTTGCTAATTGTTTCCAGATGTCTTTTAAAAATGAAGAAAGCCCTTAATTTCCTTTTGATTCAAGACTTTGACACTGCTGCATCGAATGGGTTTAAAATATTCTAACACAGGCATCATTAGAAGTAGAGCCATGGGTCTCCGATATACAAACAAATGTAGACGGTGTTCATTTGGCATCTTTAGTGAACAAAAATGGGATGTGATTATAAATGGAGAATTCCTTGTCTTAGTATAACTTCAAAAGTAATAACTTCAAACTTGAATTTGTTAATTTATGCATGGAAGACTATTTGCTATCAGAAATCTGGTGCTTATTTAAAACATTCAAAAAAAACTGCCTCAATTTACAGAGTGATAGCATAGTGCTCCAGGATTGTAAGATATATATATTCTAGGTAATATATGAGTATAATGTTGCACTGTCTCAGGATGGTAAATGCATGGCACAGTGCAGCTAGGTGATAGTGTATGTCTTGTGCATGATTGTCTTATGTGCTAAATTAGCAAATTCAGCTACACTGCAGTGGTAAAGCACTCTGTGAAGATGTGGTGGGATGTGTTTTGTGGTGCTGAGGGGACGGGAGAGAGGGGGCAGGTATTGGGGGAGGAAATTGGAAGGAAAGTTACTTCAGGATGCCCTTGGGCACTTTGAATGGAGTCCAAGAAGCAGGGGACCTGTCTGTTCTATATAACGCCCAGCAAGCTCAGAAGTGAAAGAGTAAATACTTAGCTTCACTACCTGTAAGTTTATTTATTAGTGTCACATATTAGGCATACATTAACACTGCAATGAAGTTACTGTGAAAATCCCCTAGTCGCCACACTCCAGCGCCTGTTTGGGTAGAAGAATAGAATCATAGAAACCCTACAGTGCAGAAGGAGGCCATTCGGCCCATCGAGTCTGCACCGACCACAATCCCACCCAGGCCCTACCCCCACATATTTACCCGCTAATCCCTCTAACCTACGCATCCCAGGACTCTAAGGGGCAATTTTTAACCTGGCCAATCAACCTAACCCGCACATCTTTGGACTGAGGGAGAATTTAGTATGGCCAATGCACCTAACCAGCACGTCTTTCAGACTGTGGGAGGAAACCCACGCAGACACAGGGAGAATGTGCAGACTCCGCACAGACAGTGACTCAAGCTGGGAATTGAACCCGGATCCCTGGCGCTGTGAGGCAGCAGTGCTAACCACTGTGCCACCGTGCTGTTTAGAGTTCATTTCTTGACTTTGCAAATAGCACTCCTGTTTACTGATTCTATGGTTATTTCCCTTTGAGTTAAAACGTCCTTCTGGTAGAAAGGACATTATGACTATGAAGTTAAACCTACAATGGCATTGGATTCTATCAATTCTATGTATTTATCTACAGTTAATAGACGGACACTGTGCATAAAATTATAATGCAAGGCCATTGAGCTGCACTGCAACAATATTTAACATGAAAGGTGTGATGCAAGTTGATGCTTACATGTCCAAGACACCGACATTCCGGCTATCTGTAGCACACGAGGCTACAGCTTGATCTTTGCTGATATTCTAGCAGACTTCACATTCTAATATAATTCTAATGAATGCCTTGCTGCCATTTTACTATTTTTTTTAATTATGAACTGCACAACAATAAATGAAGCAAATTATTTCCTTTATGGGAATAAAAAATGGATTGGCTACCTTATATCAGAATAATGAGGCATGGGAGGCACATATTGTCGTGGCTAAAATCAGCAATTTCTAACTTCCTCTTCCATCGTCATTGTGACAGCTACAGTCATTATTTCCACTTCTTTCCGTAAACCATGTGACTGTGTTTACGTATCTCCTCATAGATTGGCCGAGTTCCCATCTGGCAGCGAGCTAAAGGAGAGTGAAGCTTGACTGAACTCTTCCTTTAAAGTTTATTTTTCCTACAGCTTTTTCTTCTTAGGGAAGAGATAATCCATTGCAGTAACATCTTGGAGTGCTTTGTTTCTAATCTTGGATATCTCGACTAAAGACAATTGAAGGAAAACCCCAATTTTAACAGCTCCGCCTTGCTGGAAAAATAAACCTCCATCAAAAATGAAGGAAGATTAAATACCCTAATGGATGCCTAGGGCTGACAGCAATAGGAATCCCACTATTCTTTGGGCACATTTCCAGTGGTGCTATTACAGTGGTAACCAAAATGAAGGTTTGTAATTTTCTTTCTAGACTCTCCACACAATGAAGTGTGCTACAGGTCGGAGAGTGTGATTTTCCATGCTAAATATCTCACCTGAGGGTAGAGCCAGTGCTCTGAACAAGAAGCCACATTTGAAGAGAATGCAGAACAGAGGTTAGGATTTGACACAGCAATTTTCCCTCCAAGTATGCATCCCCACTGAAGGCACAGGACCTCTGAATTCATGCTTTAGATTGGTTCATAGCGATAGTTTTCATTCTGCACTGAGCCCAAATAGCACGGAAAATATTTAAATCGCCATGTTTAGTACAACTTCCAAAATGTACTGAAACCCAGTTACCTCTCTTGGGATTTAAATTGCACGGGTCGGCATGTATCTGCTTCAGGTCAGCACAGCCTCCATTAACCTTCCAGGAGTTCCCAAAGTTGACCATCTCGGTTTCAACAAGTCCGGATGGCGTGAGGAAGTCGTCACCTTGGTTTCCATTGTAATTTCCACACAAGCCGCAGGTCATACCTGTGTATATGACTCCCAGCTAAAGAGAGAAGGAGAGAGTTAATTCGGTGCCAGGGCAATGCAGAATCTAAGACACATCTGCAGGCTTCAGGCTGTACCTTCAAGTAAACCTTGCCGTACCCATCCCAGTCAAACTGAAAATCTTCGTCGTAGGTCACCCTAATCGACGACAGGACAGTGTGCTGAATACGGAGGACACCTACAAGAAATATGTGGAAATCAGAATGAACATAATTAGATGAGCAACAATGTAATTCCAATTAAAGTGGAAAAACAACCACCTTTCTTGTTCTTTTGCAGTCATTGAAATTTCACACAGACATTCAGCTCTTTGGCTGTTAGCTGTGTCAAATGGAGTTAACTATTTTGTTTTCTTGCTGTGGTTCATATCTTTGCGCTCATCAAGTGGAAGGAAGTCATGGCAGGGAAATAGAAACTTTGGGGGTGATTTTAGGAGAGAAATTCTAAGCATCCAGCTGGCATGAACACGGGGAGCTTCATTTTTTTGGGGCAAGTCTTTACTCCAAATCTTATGGACTTAGACAAGTAAAAAAATGGGCTAGACTTTTTCTGCCGCGAGATGGAATGGGCAGGGTTTAAATCGTCAGCCAGCCTGCTGTAGCAGTAGAGAGAGCTATTGCCCATATGCAGACCTCTCTGGCTGCACATGTGCAATTGCAACAGCAGATGCCTGACAGGTCCAAAAGAAAGACACCAGTCAGGCCTTTGCTGTTGCAGCTGGCAAATACCCAACCAGACCCCCTCCCCCGCCCCAGCAATCACAGGGGCCTGCGGCCGATCGCAAGTCCCACCCCCGTCCCCCCCAACCCGCACCGCCATCCAGACCGATTGTGCCCCCTCCCACCCGTCAATCACAAGCAGTGTGACAGCGGGGCCCCCTCCCTAACCAACTGGACCATCAAGACCTGGCCCTGCCCCCTTCACACACTGCCCCTTCAGGTCCCATCCCCTGGCATTACCAAGTGCCAATGCGACAGGCTGACACTGTCCAAGGGGCACCCCCAGCCTTGCCCTCAACCTTACTGGGGGCCTCAATGGCCTCCAGTTCTATTGGTGAGGCCAACACGTTCGTGGGGACCAGGTGTTTTCTTCACTGATAAGCACCTTTCCCGGTGAGGCCATAAAGGCAAGTGAGCCAGAACAATTGCATCCCCGGCTTGCTAATCACATATCAATTCATTTTAAAATATATTTAAATAAATTATTCAGTCTCTTGCTAGAAATGGGTGGGACGTTGATTGCACTGGATAACTGGTGCCGTTAAGATCGCAAGAGGCGAGAAACCAGGCACGAACCGCAATTTTACCTGTGTGGTGAACCATCGTTGGTTCCCACTGGATAGTACTGAGCCAGGGTCTGGCCAGTACTACAAGTATGTATATATGTTGCTGTTGGGGTTAGGGATGGGTTGTTCTACTTGTTGCTGTTGGAGTTAGGGTTGGGTTGTTACACCTTTGTATTATAGTATTGTGGTATATCCCAGTCGGGCTCCGCCTCCTGGGAGAGGTATAAAGGTCTCTGCTCTGTCTGGGACCCCTCAGTCTGGGATCGTGTATATAATTAGTAGCTGCCTTGTTACAGCAAATAAAAGCCTTTATTTCCTGAGCATCAAGCCTCGTGTGTGATAACGCGCATCAATTTTATTTGCTGTAAATAAACTCTCGTCGAAGAAAAAAAAAGAGAGTATGGAGCAGATACTGAAGCCTGAACGCCTTACACTAGATCCACGTGCGGTGGGCGCCTCTAACACCTTCGACCACTGGTTGAAATGTTTTGAGGACTACCTGGCAGCCTCCGCAGCGGTCACCACAGATGATGACAGACTCTGGGTCCTCCATGCGAGGGTAAGCGACACCGTCTACCTCGCGATCCGTGCGGCCACCGATTACACAAAGGCCCTCAAGCTTCTGAAGAAGCGTTATATGAAACCGTCCAACGAAATACACGCTCGTTACCTCTTAGCCACTCGACGACGGCAGTCCGGCGAAACGATGGAGGAATACGCGAACGAGATCCTACAGCTAGCCAGGGGCTGTAACTGCAAAGCAGTGTCGGCAGACCAGAATATGAACGACCTCGCTCGAGATGCGTTTGTGGCGGGAGTCAGATCGTCGTACATCCGACTCAAACTACTGGAGAAAGGTAACCTTGACCTTACCCAGGCAATAGAACTAGCGGAGATGCTGGAGACAGCCTCCAAAAGCCTAGTATTGTATCCTGAAGACCACGTGGAGACAACGTGGCAGGAGCAGTCGCCAATCCCTCCTCGTCGCTCGGGTTCGAAAGGCTGCGTAATGGCGTGCTCACACTCGGGCCAGACGACAGCAGCAGCTCCGGGCGGCCCGCAGTGTTACTTCTGTGGGGGAGCGAAGCATACTCGGCAACGGTGTCCTGCTAAAGCTGTGTTGTGCTCCGCCTAAGAAGGGGCACTATTCGAAAGTGTGCCGATCTAAATCTGCTTCTCGGAACAGCAGTGCGGCCTGCGATTCCTCAGAGCCCGGTTCTTCGTCGTCAAAATCATCGAGGGTTTCGTCCACGTGCGAGGCCAGGGCGACGCCATTACGGTCGATGGAGTCGGAGATGTGTGACCACCAGGGGTCGCTGAGTTTGGCGCCATCACCCACGTGCGACCTATGGGAGCGGCCATGTTGGTCGAACAGACAATTTCTATGGCATCAAGGTCCCGGTCTGTCACCGTGCTAGGGAGTTGCGTGGTAACTTTGAAAGTGCAAGGCACAGTTTACGAGCGTTTCAAGCTCCTAGTGTTGCCGCACCTTTGCGCGCCAATACTTCTTGGACTAAACTTCATGGTCCACTTGAGGAGTGTAACCCTACAGTACGGTGGGCCACTCCCTTCACTTTCAGTGGGAGAACAGCAGCCTCCAAATTGCCCAACGCGCCCCGCCTGTAGCCTCTCGACGCTGAAGATCACCACACCCTCCCTGTTCCAGAATCTTGTGCCAGGCTGCAAGCCCATTGCGACTAAGAGTAGGCGTTACAGCGCTGAGGATCGGATCTTCATTCGATCTGAAGTTCAGCGGCTCCTCAAGGAAAGGATCATACAACCCAGCGCTAGTCTGTGGAGAGCGCAGGTCGTGGTGGTTAAGAATGGGAACAAACCCCGGATGGTCATAGACTATAGTCAGACCATTGACAGATACATGCAGCTGGATGCGTATCCCCTCCCGCGCATATCTGACATGGTCAACCAGATTGCGCAGTACCGGGTGTTCTCCACCATAGACCTCAAGTCTGCCTACCACCAACTCCCCATTCGCCCAGAGGACCGACAATACACGGCTTTTGAGGCAGATGGTCGCTTGTATCACTTTCTCAGGGTTCCCTTTGGTGTCACCAATGGGGTCTCGGTCTTCCAGCGTGCTATGGACCGAATGGTGGACCAGAACGGGCTGTGGGCTACCTTCCCGTACCTGGATAACGTCACCATCTGCGGCCATGACCAGCAGGATCACAACACAAATCTCCTGAATTTCCTTCGCACTGCATCTCGCCTGAACCTGACCTACAACAGGGAGAAGTGTGTGTTTCGTACGCGCCGTTTAGCCATCCTAGGATACGTGGTGGAAAACGGGGTCATGGGCCCTGATCCAGACCGTATGCGCCCCCTTTCTGAACTTCCCCTGCCCACTAGTGCAAAAGCACTGAGAAGATGCTTAGGCTTCTTCTCTTATTATGCACAGTGGGTTCCCAATTACGCGGACAAAGCCTGTCCGTTCATTAAGTCCACTTCTTTTCCCCTAACACCAGAGGCTCGATTGGCCTTTGATAAATTAAAAGCCGACATCGCGAAAGCTACGATGCACGCTGTTGATGAGTCCATCCCCTTTCAGGTGGAGAGCGATGCATCTGATTTCGCCCTGGCCGCCACACTTAACCAGGCGGGCAGGCCCGTCGCATTTTTTTCCCGCACCCTCCAAGGCCCCGAAATTCGGCATTCAGCGGTGGAAAAGGAGGCCCAGGCCATTGTGGAGGCCGTCCGGCACTGGCGCCATTACTTGGCAGGAAAACGGTTCACCCTGATCATGGACCAGCGGTCCGTGGCGTTCATGTTTAATAACACGCTGAGGGGCAAGATCAAGAACGACAAGATCTTGCGGTGGAGAATTGAACTCTCCACCTATAACTATGACATCATGTATCGTCCAGGGAAACTCAATGAGCCCTCGGATGCCCTCTCGCGTGGAACATGCACCAGTATACAGGAGGACCGTTTGCAGGCTCTCCATAATGACCTATGCCATCCTGGGGTCACTCGGCTCTACCACTTTATAAAAGCCCGCAATCTGCCCTACTCGGTGGAGGACGTCAGGTCCATAACAAGAAGCTGTCGGGTATGCGCGGAATGCAAACCGCACTTTTACCGACCTGACCGGGCACAATTAGTCAAGGCCACTCGTCCCTTCGAGAGACTGAGTGTCGATTTTAAGGGCCCCCTTCCCTCAACAGATCGGAATGTGTACTTCCTCAACACCATTGACGAGTACTCTACTAACCACTGTGCCACCATGTGAAGGGGATTTGAGAAGAAACATATTTTCTAGACATTGGGAACGCCTATTATGGGAAGAGGGAAACTGAGCTTCCCAGAATTCAAACAATAAAAGAAAGCTAGGCAGCAGAGGGAAGGAAAGCAGGAGGAAAGCTTTTAACTACCGGTTAACAAACCCTGAATAATAACAGAAAAGGTTCCTTCATTACACTGAAAAACTTCTTATAATGCATAGGTACTGCAGGTAATAATTAAGTGTAGACCTTGAATTAGTGGTGGCTGTACATCCATGCCATTCACCGAAACTCTCCCGCCATGTTTAAGTTTAATTGTCATGTTTACCAGTTCACGGAACTTCAGTGTTGCCGATCGTATACAAACTGCATCTGGGTCATCTGCACACTGGGGAAGAGAGTTAAAAACACTGAACATTGCTGCTAACCATGGGCATTGTTTAACATTCAACTGAGTCAAATGTCCATCTTCTGTACCTGCACTTTCTCAATGAAGGCTGAAAATGTATTTTCTTCACAGTCCTTTGCCAGTAGGTACTGGCACATTCCACTGAAGGTGAAATACTTATCGTCAAAACTCTTAAAGTGTGATTGTCCAATGACGAAGCACTCCCCTAATGCAAAACAGTTAAGATGTTACACAACATAGGTTTGGTTTGTCAACACGATGCAAGGCTGTGTTTCATTTGTAATCTAGCATATTTTATTTAAATTATTTATCTCAGGTCCGTTCTTACTCATGATTTGAAAGTGGTTGAGCTCTTTATTTTCCCAGGTTCCTATAATCCAAGCTTGGCATTACTTGATCACAAATTCTTAGTTTATCTCAAATAACCACACAGATTTATCCATCTACCAGCTTGGCTCAGATGCCATCACCCTTGTTTCTGAATTGGCAGGTTGTGACTTCACTGTCAACTCCACCATTTAGGGGCTTCATTTACACAGGCATTGCACTGCAATGCTGCATTGCCAGAGGTGACCTCCATTTGGGGGAGAGGCTAAACCAATGTTCTATGTGTTTATTTGGGTCTAAAAAGCCTGACAGTGCCATGTGAAGATGAGTATGGGCTTCTTCCGGTGACCTACTCAACTTTTCTCCCTCAACCCGCACCAGCAAACATTAATTCACTGTTCATTCATCGAATTTGTTGCATGTTGGCCCTGTGAAAAAAACTTTTCCCGCCAGGTATCAGTGATTGTACTTAAAAGTGAGTTGTTGTGTATTAGTCCAAGTGAGAGAAAGAGCCAAAGAGAGACGGAGAGAGAGACAGAGAGAGCGAGTGACAGAGACAGAGAGTGAGTGACAGAGACAGAGAGTGAGAGAGAGACAGGCAGAGAGAGAGAGAGACAGGCAGAGAGAGAGAAAGAGACAGGCAGAGAGAGAGAGACAGGCAGAGAGAGAGAGAGACAGGCAGAGAGAGAGAGACAGGCAGAGAGAGAGAGACAGGCAGAGAGAGAGAGAGAAACAGGCAGAGAGAGAGAGAGAGACAGGCAGAGAGAGAGAGAGACAGGCAGAGAGAGAGAGACAGGCAGGGAGAGAGAGAGACGGGAAGAGAGAAAGAGAGACAGGAAAAGAGAAAGAGAGACAGGAAAAGAGAAAGAGAGACAGGAGAGAGAGAGACCAAGAGAGAAGAAAGATTTGCATTAACATAGCATCCTTCCCAACCTGGATTTTGCATCCTTACCAACCCAAAAGATTAATGAGGCACTGTTGAAGTGAGGTCACTGTTATCATGCAGGGAAATGTGGCTGCCATTTCCAAACAATTTGTTGTAGTGATGTGGACTGTGGTGTTCTAGGGTGTGAATGTCTTGGTGATACCTTGCATGAAGGCATTAGTTCTTCAGCTAGATTTCTCCGTTTATGACTGAATACATTCCTGTCACAACACAGATATCGGTAGATTTATACAAGGTATGTAAGTTTGTGAAAGGCTATCTACCATGGGGAAAACTTCAGCTGAAGGGATTAAGAATGTGTCTAACCATCCATTGATGTGTGTGTGTTTTTAATGCTGATTCAGAGGACAGAATTCAGCACATAGGTTGGTGCCTACAATGAGGTATCTTCAACTAGAGATGTCAATCTGCAGATGGAGTCTGGGGGTGGGGAGGAGACAGTGGGACTGAGCAGGTTAGTTGTGTGTTCAAAGTTCAAATTGTTGCCCATAAACCTGATTACATTGAATTTAAGAAAATCTGACTCTTGTAAACTGATCTGATTCTTAATGCTTACTGTTTTCATTGTATAATAAGGTACACACCTGGACAATCCTCGTTAGTGCACTCCCATTTACCCTGGCTGCAAATGCTGTAAAATAAAAACATGAACATAGCAAAATACAGAATTGGGATTAGGAGATGGAAGGTGATGATGACATCATTAAATCAGGATTTCTCTGTAAGGTTTAAGTTTAAGTGTATTTATTAGTGTCACAAGTAGGTTTACATTAACACTGCAATGAAAATCCCCTAGTCGCTACACTCCGGCGCCTGTTTGGGTAGATTGAGGGAGAATTTAGCATGGCCAATGCATCTAATCAGCACATCTTTGGACTGCGGGAGGAAACTGGAGCACCTGGAGGAAACCTACTCAGACACGGGAAGAAAGTGCACACTCCACGCAGACAGTGACCAAAACCGGGAATCAAACCCAGGTCCCTGGCGCTGTGAGGCAGCAGTGATAACCACTGTGCCCCTAAATTGTGTTGAAAGGTCTGGTTCAGGCACTGTTCAACTTGGAAATCGGAGGAAAATAATCAGTCAGTAATAATCAGCCTCAAGATGGCCCTCCTGTCTTTGCACCCATTCCCTTCCAATTACATCCAAATAATGAACTGAAAATTGATGTATTTTGAGACACACAACTTCACAAATCTCACAAAGAATTAAAGTACAGGATGCATCCAATTGCAAAATACATCTGGCAGAAGTATTCATGCTACTTTACAGATGGAAACACTAAAATCCACTGCAAGTCATTAGAATGCTATGATGAATGTGTATCTGTAGTGTTTCTTTTTAAATGAGCGATTCAAGGGGCACGATCTTACAAAAACAATTCCAAGTACCAAACGAGCTAGAAAATGGAAGAGAGTCTTCTGGCACTTAGTCCAAACAAAATGCCAGGATGAGATTCTCACCAGCTGGGGGGGGGGGGGGGGGGAGGCAGGGGGATGCACTGCCCGCCCCTGCCCCCAGCCACCCAGGGGCTTCATTGGCCTCCAATTCGCCCCGCGAGGTCATCATGTCTGCTCTTCCACTGGTGGAGACCATCTGTGATTCTTGCTGGTGAGAACATCAGCAGGTGAGCAGGTAGGCCAAATGAGCCCGGGGCTTGCTAATGTCATTAATATTTAAATCAGCTCTCACCCGATCGTACCGTGTTGCCTCACCGAAAGTCGGGCTGGATGAGGTGGTAAGATCATGTCCTAATAATTTAAGTACAGATTTTTCCTTTACTTTGCCAAGTTCATGCCATCCTGCCTTCCTACCTGAGACATAGTTGCACAGATCAAGAATGGCAAACCTGGCTGATCTTTCCACTCCATAACCCTGAAGCACTAAGACCAATTAGACTTCTCTTAAATCTGCTGTCCATCTCTGAGATAAGCTTTCTTTGCACAAGCTTGTATTATACCTGGCTTCTTCAGAATCTCTACTGTCCAGCTACAACTAACGGATTCCAAAATACGACATAGTTACCCAAATTAGAGACTGCATAGTATTTGGCGGCATGATGGCACAGTGGTGAGCACTGCTGCCTCACAGCACCAGGGACCCAGGTTTGATTCCCAGCTTGGGTCACTGTCTGTGTGGAGTTTGCACATTCTCCCCATGTCTGCGTGAGTTTCCTTTGGGAGCCCCAGTTTCCTCCCACAGTCCAAAGATGTGCGGGTTAGTGGATTGGCCATGCTAAATTGCCCCTTAGGGTCCAAAGATGTGCAGGTTGGGTGGATTAGTCATGATCAATGCGTGGGGTTGGGGGGAGGAGTGGGCCCTAGTAGAGTGCTCCTTTGAATAGTCAGTGCAGACTTAGTGGGCTGAAAGGCCTCCTTCTGCACTGTATGAATTCTATGATACAGTCATTTTTGCAGGGAGGACAGGTGAGGCACAATATGACGTGCGTATATGGCTAATGATACATTGCAACGGTCAAAGGCAGAGGCTGGGATAAGAGAAGGCAAGAGGGATGGGAAGGTGCATTGAATTGGACTCATTTTATATATTGCATTTCTGTATGTACATTGAGCTCAGACTGATAAGTGAAAAATCTATTTTCTTTCTTCTGTGAAGTCCTTTAAAAAATGGATTTGTCTCGTCTCAATCCAGCCTTTAGTGAACAGGGGCCCACATTTCAAAACCTCCTGTTCTAAATGCAAGTTTGCTGTAGTTATTTTCTCAAGTTCAGTGGTGGCAATCACTCCCTGAAGCAACTTCCACATCCCTTACAAACAGGAGCAGAGTTACACTGCCCAACATCTACTTATCCAACAGAGTAACTCAGCAGATTGAATGCATCTTGCTTGACATACAAACTGGATTTTGGGGCTTTCACATGTGCTGTTGTGTGCTTATCTAAAATTTCAGTGGATGACTGCTTGTGTTGGAAAGACAAGATTTTGCAAATGTACAATCGCTCCAGCTTGTATTATGTATTAGCCCAAACTAATGAACAGGTTATGCTTCTCCACATATAGCTGTATATATGTACATGTTATATTGTGCCTTACCCTGTCCTCCTATAAAAATAACTATATTATAGAATCATAGAATCTACAGTGCAGAATGAGGCCATTTGGCCCATTAAGTCTGCATCGACTCTCTGAAAGAGCACTCTACATAGACACATTCCCCCCCTTTTACCTCCGTGTATTGATCATGGCCAATCCATTTAAACAGCACATCTTTGGACACTTCAGTGGCACATTTTACTTGATGAAACAAAATAACTTTTTCAAATCTTTCCTGCATCCTAATCTTCTGAAACTAGATGAAATCCTGTCCTCGCAGCTTTCAGTTTAAAAAAAAACCCTGCTTGTAAATATGTATTTTTCTCCTACCTTTCTCCTTACCTTACTGTTCTGTGCTCCCAGTTAGACCTGCTGAATATCTGCAAGCAGGGACTTTCCAACACAACGGGTGTGAGCTTTTTATTGACCAAGACAAACTACTTACTATATTGTCTATTCTCTCAATTTTGGCATCAGCAGTATAACCATTTTTCACCTCAGCATGTATTTTTTTAAAACACTCATTTAAAAATGTATAATTTAAATATAATTCTCTTCCAAATCATCTGTGTGGACAACATCCCTAATTCAGCATTAATCTGCAATCTGGCTTAGACAAAAATGTGCTGAACAAGAGCCGTCAGGACTCTTACTCTCTCCACAGATGCTGTCGAACATGCAGAGAAAAATGTGCAATTGGCAGGGGAGAAAATGGTGGGAAGGTTCTTTTCAAAGCTTGGGGTACCTTTCTAAGCTTCACCCAATGAATGGTAACACTTGATTAGCATGCCCAACAGCTAGTCTGATGCATCCCACAGTTAACATTTCATTGGAGGTGATTACAGACTTTAGTTTCAATACTAACCATGCATGGCAGTCCTGAGAGATACTTGAACCTGGAGGATACTGTTTCCCCATGTGCATGCAGGAACATTCCGAAGAATCTACACAAGTGTCCCCGTTCAGTATTTTCCCATCTGAAATCCAAACATTGTATCATCATGCAAAGATTACTCAGGTAATACAGTGCTCCTGATAAAGGTGTGAAACGTATTGGGTAAAACAATCACCTTCACAAGTGCAGCCATCCATGCATTGTCCGTAACATAACTGATTGATGTTTAAACTCCTGCATGTTTCTTCACAGGCTGGCACGCATGCTTGGTATTCCATTCCAGTCGGACACTTCAGGACTTTTAGAACAAAAAGACATCAGACAAAGTGAGTTTAAAAATCTGGACAGTCACCACGACTATTCAATGTAGATGAGGTATGGTGCGTACCACATTTCACTAGGTTTCCAAAAGAGCTCTTGATACATGATGTGGAGATGCCGGTGTTGGACTATCATTGTAGGGACTCATAAACTAGCAATCTAACCTGCAATTGATTTGAATGGCTGAATCAGAATGACTTCAGTTTTTTTAGATTGTAGTAACTTGGAGGTGACTCGATGTGGCAAGTAACAAATTAAAGGATTTATTGATTGAGAAGAACTATATACAAAAAAAAGGGGTTAACAGCACAACTACAAAATTACTCCAAACAATGCCCTGACTCTCACTGCAGCCTCCAGCCCCTGGGATGTGTGTCTTGCTCCTGATAGGCCCAGGTTAGTGCACTCGCGCTCCATTGGTTGCAGCTCGGTCATGTGACCCATGAAGTATGGCTCATTAAAGATTCAGAACTGATTTAGTTTTCCGGTTTATTGGTATCCATGTGTCCATATGTTGATCTCAATTGTATGAAACCAAGAAAAGCCAACTAGAAAGAGCAATGTAAACTCTAAAGCAGATCAGATCTCATGAGGAGACGATTAAATAATGGTATCACAACTATATGATAAAATCAAAAGACATTTACAAAAAAAAATTAATTCTGTACTTACTACAATCACTAGCTGTAAACCAGTCATTGAGGATTAAACCTTTCTGAGCACAGGATCTTGCATATTCCAGAAATGCTTGGCAGTGGCAATTCCTTCCTGCACAATGGCATGTATCATCCTCACAACTGGCAATGAATGGCTCTGGGTCCACAAGATCATTACATTTTCCAAATATCTGACTTGTTTTGAGCATTTGGCACCTATCCATGATGTTCTATGTCCAAATAAAAGTTTACTTTATTAGAAAAGTATACTTTCTCATTCGCACGCAAGCACATATTCTACCTCTGCCTTTTCCTCTCACACTTTTACCATCATCAACAATTAACCATAGAAAAATTGCAGTGCAGAAAGAGGCCATTCAGCCCATCCTGTCAGTGCTAGCCCCAAAAAAGGAAACCATTTTAATCCCGCTTTCCAGAACCTAGTCTATAGCCTTGCAGGTTACGGCATTTCAGGTGGAAATCCAGGTACCTTTTGAATGAGTGCAGCATTCTAGCGTCAACCACCAACTTAGGCAGTGAATTCCAAATGCCCACCAACCCTCTGGGTGGAAATGTTTTTCCTCACACCTCCTCTAATCCTTCTACCAGTCACCTTAAGTCTACACCCCTTGGCAATTGAACCCTCAGCAAGGGGAAACAAATATTTCCTATTTACCCTGTCTAGGCCCCTCATCATTTTGTATACCTCATTAGATCACCCCTCGGCCCCCTCCGTTCCAAGGAAAACAACCCGAACCCACCCAATCTTTACTCATAGCTGCCCATAACCTTACAACAGAAACTAATTTACAAATAATGCTTTAGCACTGTCGTTTTAACTGTATACATCAAAAATAAGATGAAAATTTGTAAATATTAGAAACCAATGTTTTGGAGCAAAAGGAATGCGGCAATGAAAAGAGGAGCATTTAGTGTTTCTACATTCTGTGTTTAGATGAGTATTTCTGACTATCAACATTTTCAGTGGTAATAATTTCAAGGACTGAAAAAGTCAATCTAAGGCAAATTAAAACGAACTTCTATCGAATCATGGATATACTATTGAGTAAAAGGTACTTCATTAAAATAAGCTCTTCTTAACAGGTGAAAAATCCAATCAATCTAAGTAGATGTAATCCTCGACTGACAATTAATCAAACCTGCCTCTTGTGTTATTGGCACTGACACTTTCCAGTCTTGCTTGCCTGGAACAGATAAAGAACAGGAAAGAGCAGAGGAGTGGCTATCATTAGATAAGCCTTTCAAAGAGCTGGGCACAATGGGACGTTCTGTGCCCAAAAGGTTTGGAGATTCTACAGCTTTACTGAGATGCCGAACTCACGTTTTGTATTGCCTCAGAAGACATGTTGCAGGTTTTGCTCGGAGGAGACGCTCTGTTGCATAGCTCCCCAGCATCATGCATTGCCCAGGAGTTGGCAAAATCGTAACCGTTCTCCACCTGAAAACCTGTGAGAAAATTCCGTGCTTTTAATCATCATGTGAACCTGAACGTTCCAAGATTTATCACTTCAGTTCTGTTGTGATACAACAGGGCAATGTAACCTTGCTGTTAAAGAGACACATTTAAGAATCTCATTACTATTTTATATATACAGTGGAGCAGGAGGCCATTTGGTCCATCGAGTCTGCACCGACCACAATCCCAACCAAGCCCCATCCCCATAACCCCACTTATTTACCCTGCTAGTCCCCCTGATATTAAGGTGCAATTTAGCATGGCCAATCAACCTAACCCCGCACATCTTTCAGAGTGTTGGAGGAAACCGGAGCACCCAGAGGAAACCCACACAGACCTGGGCAGAATGTGCAAACTCCACACAGTCACGCAAGGCCAGAATGGAACCCGGTTCCCTGGCACTGTGAGGCATTTAAATCTGTCATCTCATTTAAATTTTTTAAGCAGCGTCAATATGACATTTTCTCCTAGCAATCCACACAAAAGCAGCTAATTAGAAAGGGAATATGACCTTTATTAATCTCTAAGTGATTCATTTCCACCCTGTTTTAAGTTTTTCTATTGTCATTGTAAGTCCGAACTATGATTTTTATCTGAAACTGTGATATAGTGACAAAATAATATGCCTTTTGTCGAACCTCGTTTCAGCTTTACTGGTTTACAGCATGTTTGTCTATCGGTCAGAAGACCATGGGTTTAAACTCCAATCAAAGACTTGGGCCGGAATTCTCCGACCTCAGCTGCAGCTGGGATTCTCCCGTCCTACTGCAATGAATGGAGATTTGGCTGAGCGCCAAATTGTCCATTCTCACTGGCAGCGGTGGTAGGGCAGACAGCATCCAAGAATTCCGGCCGAAAAAATTATTTAGTTTATACGTCAGAGCAAGGACTCTCACCAACATTTAGAGGTGCACCACAGAAAGCATTATTTCTGGTTGTACCACAGCTCGGTACAGCTCCTGCTCTGACCAAGACCGCAAGGAACTACAAAAGGGTCGTGAATGTAGCCCAATCCATCACGCCAACCAGCCTCCCATCCATTGACTCTGTCTACCCTTCCCACTGCCTCGGCAAAGCAGCCAGCATAATTAAGATCCCCACGCACCCTGGACATTCTTTCTTCCACCTTCTTCCATCGGGAAAAAGATACAAAAGTCTGAGATCACGTACCAACCGACTCAAAAATAGCTTCTTGCCTGCTGCCATCAGGCTTGCGAACGGACTTACCTTGCATTAAGATGTTCTTTCTCTACACCCTAGCTATGACTGTAATGCTACATTCTGCACTCTTTTGTTTCCTTCTCTATGAATGGTTTGCTTTGTCTGTATAAAGCGCAAGAAACAATACTTTTCACTGTATACAAATACATGTGATAATAATAAATCAAATCAAAAGGTTGAAAGAAGGTACACTATTAGAGGTTCCACCGCTCGGATGGGACATTAAGCAAAGACCCATCTGTCAGTTAATATTGGTGGAAGTGAGCCCATGATACTATAGAAGTGCAAGGAGCTTCTTCATGTTTTGGCCAACATTTCTTACCACACTTGGAATACTGAGTACAATTCTGGTCACCCTATTATAGAAAGGACATTACTAAACTGGAAAAAATGCAGAAAAGATTTACCAGGATGTTCCCGAGACTTGACGGTATGAGTTATAAGGAAAGATTGGATAGACTGGGACTTTTTTCTCTGCAACGTAGGAGACTTAAGGATGATCTTATAGAGCTCGATAAAATAATGAGGGGCATAGATCAGCTAGATAGTCAATATCTTTTCCCAAAGGTAAGGGAGTCTAAAACTAGAGGGCATAGGCTTAAGGTGAGAGGGGAGATACAAAAGGGTCCAGAGGGGCAATTTCTTCACACAGAGGGTGGTGAGTGCCTGGAACGAGCTGTCAGAGTTAGTAGTAGAGGTGGGTACAATTTTGTCTTTTAGAAAGCACAAAGACAGTTATGGGGTAAGATGGGTATCGAGGGATATGGGCCAAATGCGGGCAATTGGGAGTAGCTTAATGGTAAAAAAAAGGGGTGGCATGGACAAGTTGGGCCAAAGGGCCTGTTTCCATGCTATAAACGTTTATGATTCTACTCAATCAACAGATTAACTGATTTAACAGTATTTTCTGTTTTTATTTCAGATGCACTTGTCATTGTTTAATTTACTATTTGATGATCAATGAATTCAAATTAGCTGCATAACTATTTCAAAGAAACTTATTAAACTAAGTGCTCTAAGGTGTGATAAGGCGCTATATAAATGTAATTTCTTTCTTTTACAGTATCATTAATCTGGCTTCAACTGTTACTATGGCTCGAGCCTGCATCATTATAATTCATTGCCCACCCATTTTTGACACCATTGTTGAAAAAGTGATTTCAGCTTCCGAGATGCTTTGAAAGTATTTTCCATTTAACTTTAATGCACCCAGCACCAAAGCTCGGTCTGATGCTTGACTACCTGCTTTATTGCAGGTCAAATTTACAACATTATTTGAATTGTGCGTTAAATAAAAAGCAATGTAATGATCAACAATCATAGGACAGTCAAAGTAAAGCAAAGCTTGCGATTGTCACATTTTCATGTAGCTTAATTATACTTTGACGGGCAAATTTAAAGAAAAAAACCGCCAAAAATGTGTTGTTTTTTATTATAATACTACCACCAAAAAGTCTGAATATGTGTAGGGACAAATTACAATGAGTACCAATGATGCTGAAGACATAGAAAGAAAGCTGGGAGCAGATAAATTTCGTTCATGCGTATTACCCTAAGGTTTCAAGTTGCTGATAACTGGTTCTCTAATTAGTGAGGACTTAGAACTGTGACATCTATTGAGTGGAGTTTAGTTTTATCCATATCACTTGCTTCAAATTAGCCCGGAGGGTGCATGAATTTTGACTCAATTGCTACTTAGAGCATTTCAGAATAGGAGCCAGTTTGAGGGGTCTCCCCCTTGCTCCCTAACATTATCAGACTAGTTACCACATTTTGATTTGATTTGATTTATTATTGTCACATGTATTGACATACAGTGAAAAGTATTGTTTCTTGCGCGCTATACAGATAAAACATACCGTTCATAGAGGAGGAAACGAGAGAGTGCAGAATGTAGTGTTACAGTCATAGCGAGGGTGTATTGTTTGTGTGTTGGGTGATATACCACTATCACATTATTTCTGTGGCTGCACATGTACCTGGTCCCCCCGCCCCAATTAAAAATCAAATTAAAATGACTCTGTTACAAAAACAGTGCTTTACTTTGGGTAACTGACACTGGCCACAATTCTCCGACCTCACCCGCGACTAGGAGTATCCAGTCCCACTGCTGTGAACAGAGATTTGCCTGAGTGTCAATGTCTCCATTCTCGCTGGCAGTATTAGCAGGGTGTGCAAAACTGGAGAATTCCAGCCATTATCTTTTGGAAGTTAGACCATGATGTCCCCAATGAAATGCAGCGGATGAGGATCCTCAGAAGTATGTGCAGAGAAGCCCAGGACAGTGTCAATATTTTCCCGATAATTCTTAAGAACACATCCGTTGTTGTGGAGCCCCCAGGGAGGATTATATCTTTATTTTCAGGGAATCCTCCAGCGTATATCAGTTCACATTGGTGATTCCAACGAGCAACAAATCCCTGAAAATATCTGCAGGAGGATTGCAGTAGATTGCCAGGACATGCCAATTAGTACAGGAGGTTCCTGGGAGTCTGTCAGTATGCGCATCCCAAAATTTAGCATTCCAATAATAGGAGCGGCACAGTGGCACAGTGATTGGAAGGGAATGGGCACAGAGACAGAAGGGCCATCTTGAGGATGTACTACTGATTATTTTCCTCTGATTTCCAAGTTGCACTGAACCAGACCTTTCAATACAATTAGGGGTGGCACGGTGGCACAGTGGTTAGCACTGCTGCCTTACAGCGCCAGGGACTCGGGTTTGATTCCCGGCTTGGGTCACTGTGCGGAGTCTGCACATTCTCCCCTTGTCTGCGTGGTTTTCCACCAGGTGCTCCGGTTTCCTCATGCACTTCGAAAGATGTGTTGGTTAGGTGCATTGGCCATGCTAAATTCTCCCTCAGTGTACCCAAACAGGCGGCTGAGTGTGGTGACTAGGGGATTTTCACAGTAACCTCATTGCAGTGTTAATGTAAGCCTACTTGTGACACCAATAAATAAACTTTAATATTTGCAAGGGATAGCAGAAAGCATGCTAATTAGTGCGCCAATATTTCCAAAGCATAACAAGAATAACAAAATTTCCAGGAGGTCCCGAGGATCATGCTAATACTCGCAATGGTTTCCACTTATAAATGTTTGAAAATTCAAGTGATTATTCATTAATGATAATTACATTACCTTCTTGAGTTATAAAATCATCTTGAGGAAAGTTATTGAAATTGCCACAAAGTCCACATGTCCGGCCAGAATATTTTTTCGACAGCATGATGACGACGTTTCCACTTGTGTCGATCCTGACTGTGAACCCATGTTCATCGCTGGATATGATATAGAAACCCACTGTTGTCCCGATAAACACACCATGGGATGCAAACGGCAACATGATCCTAGCAAAACAGCAACAACGGTCTTAGGTTTACACACTGTATGAACTGTGTGAATTGTTTGCCAACAATACTTGGAATGGCCTCTGGGGCACGCGACTCCTGTGGTGCCCTGCCATCAGGATATATCCAACGGGAAGAATTTTAACTTCACCTACCCACTGGGGAAGCTAATTAGAATGGGTGCCAAGCTGGGTTTATACCCAGCCCAATGTCATCCTTGGTTGAAGTTAAAGAAATTTGCGTATTTATATAATGTCTTTTCTGACTATCCAACGTCTCAAACTTGAGTACTTCAAGCCAATTAAGTACTTTTTGAAGCGTTGTTACTGTTGTGAAGCAGGGAATGTGCAGCCAATTTGCACACAGCCAACTCCTACAAACAATGAAGTGGTAATGGCCATATAATCTATTTTTCTGATGTTGATTGAGGGATAGGGAGAACACCCCTGTTTTGGACATTGCATCCAGACCAAGAGCATTGTACCCAGCCCCGGGGCACTACTCCCAGAATCAGGGCACTGTACCCAGTACACACGCTGCACTAGTTTTCAGTTATCTATAGGCGTTACCTCTTTTTTCGCACTGACACTTCTCCTTTTAAAGTTATAGTTACTTCAAAGTATTCTCCCAGATACAAGGAAATGCTTTTCCGTTTTCCAGCCTGGTAGTTACCTGAAAAGCACAGGGGCAGTGTCACTTGTCAAACGTTAGCTCAGGAACTGGCGGTTTGAATGAAAATCGCGCAATCAAGATGTTTGCAAACAAACACTGATGGAAATACCTAAAAGAGAGAAGGAGCTTTTGATGCAGTCGCCGGCCAGTTTGTAGCTGCAGTGTCCTGGAAACTCGTAAAAGTTCCCATCGAAAGTCTGGATGCGATAGTCACTGAAAAGGCTGCAGCGGGCATCATTATTCGATCTGTCCTTGACCTCGGTGTGTGATGATTTCCCCTGCCCTGTACAACAGACACGATAGACAGCAAGTCATTGTTCAGTTTCACCTTCTCACAGTGGCGACCCACTAAATATTCAGGATTTTCAGTGTTAGACATATTTATTTTAAAAAACTTCAATGCACCCAAGGAATTGAAAATGAAATGGAATCAGTTAGCGATGGTAGAGACCCGATTTACAGAATTAGGCAATTAACATCAACGTAATGATTTACTTTTACTTAAGTCAAAAATTTGCAGCGTTCAAAGTTGAACACCTCTCAGGGCGGCACGGTGGCACAGTGGTTAGCACCACTGCCTCACAGCGTCAGGGACCCGGGTTCGATTCCTGGGCTTGGGTCACGGTCTGCGTGGAGTCTGCACATTCTCCCCGTGCCTGCGTGGGTTTCCTCCGGGTGCTCCGGTTTCTTCCCCCACAGTCCAAAAGGTATGCTGGTTAGGCGCATTGGGTCATGCTAAATTCTCCCTCAGTGTACCCGAACAGGCTCCGGAGTGTGGCGGCTAGGGGATTTTCACAATGACTTCATGGCAGTGTTAATGTAAGCCTTATTTGTGACACTAATAAATAAACTTAAAGTACCTTTAGAATGCGGCACGAAGGTGAAGACGAGAAGCAGAAACAGATAATCGCTCACCATCTGTATGAACCAGAGAGAAAGACAATGAACAAAGCACCGTCCAAAATCATTGCGACTTCTATTTCCCTCCCGCCCTTACAAAAATAAATGATTGAAACAAATCATCTCCTTCATTTCCCTTTTGACTTTCTCATTGCTTCGCTGCTGCTGCCTTGAGTCGAGTTTAAATACCCCCTCATTGAACGGTTCAGGTTGCCCTGCAGAGGGCTGAGAGACGCAAAGCCGTTACCTTGGCTCCTGCTGAGCTCTATTCTGGGAGACAAACACGGTCTGCAGCGAAACTGACTTCAAAACAATGTTAAATCAACATGTTCTGAACTTCAGTAAAGTGAACTTCTTGGGAAAACAGTCCAATTTATACAGGGCAGGAACTGCGGAATAATCAACACTGGGAAGAGAAAAAAAATGACTGCACGTTATATCCGTTAGTAGAATCACAGTATCAGATTCAAGCGAAGCTGTGGTGTTAATTGTCCAAAAGGAACAATGGAAGGAAACTGAATAAAACACACTGACAGATTTACCAGAACTTAAAGGATCAGCGAGCTTCTTTCTCGTAATGTCTGTAATGAGATTATTTCACACTCTAACTGTGGTAAATTCTTGAACTATCCTTTAACTATCAGGGGTATTTCTTTTTGGTGTTACATAGAGGATCTGACATCTTATTGTTTAAAGCATAATAGTTATAAGCTCATTATTATGGGCGGCACAGTGATCAGCACTGCTGCCTCGCACTGCCTGCCAGGGACCCAGGTTCAGTTCTGGCCTCGGTTCAATGTCTGTGTGGAATTTGCATGTTCGCCCCGTGTCTGCATGGGTTTCCTCTGGATGCTCCGGTTTCCCTCCCACAATCCAAAGACGTGCGGGTTAGGTGCCAAATTGACCCTAATGTCAGGGGATTAGCAGGGTGAATATGTGGGGTTACGGGAATAGGGCTTGGGTGGGATTGTGGTGGGTGCAGACATGATGGGCCGAATGGCCTCCTTCTGCAGTGTAGAGATTCTGTGATAATGTGGACAAAACGCATGTCATCTAACTGATCTACACATATCAATGACAAGACAAGTCATTCTGTATAAATGTTATCATATCTGCATGATTGGAACTAATCTCCAAAGAACAGGGATTTTGGGCACTGACTTTCTCAAAAAGATAGCCTTCACCGGAAACAGAACGGTAAATTGGGCTGCATTTTATACTGCATGCATTTACTACCCTTCCCCACAACTAAAAGGTGGGTCAGGAGACTGTTCATCAAAACGTTGGATGTCCTGCAGCCATTTAGTGCTTGGCTGGGCATTAATTGTCTCAGGGTGAGACTACGCCACCATGGGGGGAAATCCAGCTTGTGAGAGATGCCAGCCCATGCAATCCCAACAGGGCCAGGTTTGAGCGGTGGCCACTGCTGGTACCACAGGCAGTCCCTGATGGCGCTAATGGAGGCTGGATTTTAGTTACGTTCAGGGTATCGGTGGACCTGTGTGTCAAAATCCATCCAGCAAGGGGGATGAGAGAAGGGGGACTGTGTTTGGGAGACCAAGGGAGAAGGGTGAAATAGAAGGGGTTTATGACCTTATTGGGGAAGTGGTCCTCTGTCTCTGATGGGCACAGGGACTTCCAAAGAAAGTTCTCCCCTTTGTCAAACACCTGGTCACCCAGTAAAAGCTGCCAGGTTACCCATCTGGCGTGGGCCTCCCCTTGCCACAGGTAAAATGGTGGAAGGAGTGGGGGTAGGATGAGGCCTTTAATCATAGAATCCCTACAGTACAGAAGGAGCATATTTGGCCCATCGAATCTGTACCCGCCACAATTCCACCCAGGCCCTATTCTCGTAACCCCATGCAGTTACCCTGTTAGTCTCCCTGACACTAAGGGTCAATTTAGCATGGCCAATCAACCTAACCCGCACATCTTTCGACATCTTTAGGTGACCAGTAATTAAAGGCTTCAATAGGTCCAAGGATGGGATGGCCATCTGATGCCTCCACTACTCTCTGTATAATTGGAGACAGGTTGGGGTGGGTGGAAGGGTGGTGAGCAGTTCATGCGTTGCCCTAGCGAGCCACCATGCCTTCAAATACATGGTGAGAGGGCTGTAAAATCCAGTCCAATGCCCTGACAAGGAAAATAAATACGTCAGTGGTGGATGAATTAAAGTAATATCACAAAGAGTTGGAAAAGTCTAGATTTGAGCCTGAAAAGATTGAATGGATGATTTATACAATTGTTGGACTAGAAGCTGAAGGCTTGGCTGAAAGAACTAGTGAGGAAATATTAACAGACAAAGGAACCAAGATGTGACGGCGAATATAAACACTGTTATAGAAGGGACAAGGAATAAACATATGTCAAAACATAAGGAAGGAAAGCAGGAAGAAAAATAAAGGTCAAGCTTCAAAGATAAACAGATCCAAAATTGAACAGTATGTAGGTGAAAGCCCAAAACATTTAAAGCAACAACGGAGACTTTAATAACTATGGAGGGACATGGTATTAAAGCTAAAAACAGATTCATTATTTGATTGGGGGGGGGTGAGGGTGGGGGAGAGGTCACTGGCAGGGCAGCAATTGTTGCCCCTCCCTAATTGCCCTTAACTGGCCATTTCGGTGGATAGTTAAAGGCCAATCACAATGCTATGGATCTGGAGTCACAGGCAGGTCAAACTCAGTAAGGACGGCAAATTTTCTTCTCTCAAGGACATTAATGAACTGTCCCCATTGCCAAGATTAGTCTTATATCCCATACTTCTATTAACTGAATTTAAACTCTCCAAGCTACCCTGCTGAGACTTGAACCAATGTCTCCAGTCCTTTAGTCTGGGCCTCTGGATTATGAGTTCAGTGATATTACCATTGCACCATCGTCTCCCCATTTATAGGGCTTAGGTTAGGACTGTATTTAATCAATTATGGTTATAATATTTAGAAAAGAGATAAAGACAGAGAAAAGGATGAAATGACATTGTTAGTAAAAGATTCCATCATTGCACTAAAACTCTGTTGGGCGGAGGGATAGAGTTAAGATATGATTTTGATTTGATTTATTATTGTCACATGTATTGGGATACAGTGAAAAGTATTGTTTCTTTCGCGCTATACAGACAAAGCATATCATACATAGAGAAGGAAAGGAGAGAGTGCAGAATGTAGTGTTACAGTCATAGCTAGGGTGTCGAGAAAGATTAACTTAATACGAGGTAGGTCCATTCAAAAGTCTGATGGCAGCAGGGAAGAAGCTCTTCTTGAGTCGGTTGGTACGTGTCCTCAGACTTTTGATATATTTCATACAGATAGAGAAATGAACTAAGGAAGGAAATGGCACAAGAATAACTGGGCAATAATTTGGAATGATTTAGTCAAAAGATAGACAGAAACAATGATAACGCATGAGGTCAAAGTGGGAATGCTTTTTTAAAAATGTGTTTAGGACTGCTTTCTACATCATAGCGCTCTGGGAGGAGAAACTGACGGAAGAAAACAGTAAGGACAATGGGCGGGATTTTCCAATCCTTCCCGTCAGTGGGATCTTCCAGTCCCACTAATGGCCGCCACCCCTGCGATGGATTCCCCAATGGCAGGCAGGCAAACTACACAAAATGCTGTAAACTTTGGCGGAACTGGAAGATCCTGCAGGCGGCTGTGTGGGGATGGGGGGAGGAAGGGGGAGGATTGGAAGCTGGAAAATCTCACCCAGTGTACAAACCAAAATGGAAGAATTGAGTTAGGTTCAATAAAAGAATAGAAAAGCATAATGAAGGGTCAAACATCAGAGCACTGAGCTGGTAAAAAGCCAAGTTCTAACATTTGCCAAGGTGTCTAACCCAAATTAATTAGCTGTTGACTATTCAAGAATGGCCAACATGGTTTGGTTAAGTAGAAGTTGTGTTTGACAAACCCAATGGAGTTTTTTGAAGAATCCAGTGTGAATAGATAGAAAGTAGGTGGTCAATGGAATGCATATTGAATTTCAGAAGGTGCTTAATGGCTATCTTACAAGAGGCTTGCTGGAAAATTCAGCTATATGGTACTAAAGGAAATGGAGCAGCAGGCGTAAAGGGCCTTATGATGGGGAGGAAACAAAATCTTAGGATAAATCGCTGTTACCTAAACTGGAGAAGTGGTGTACCTCGGGGACCTGCATACTGAGAGGTGATTTGGACTATAAGGAAGTGTTGAAATCTGCTGATAACATTACAATAGAAAATTTGGCAAACAGCGAAGAGGGCTGAAAAAACTTCAGGAAGGTGTGGATTAGCAGGTGGAAGAAACATCAATTATGGGTGAATAAGGTAATGCATTTTAGTAGAAAAACAAAGTCTGAAACTATGCAATTAATGGAAAGGCACTGAAGGATGTGAGAGGCAAGAAAAGAGATGGTGAAGGAGCAGAGGCATCAAGGGTTCAAATACATCATTTCTTGAAAGTGTGAGTTAAAGCCAGCAGCATTTTCACACTTAAATTTTCTGGGCAACTTTTCTAGGCAAGAACACTTATACATATATGAAAGAAGTGGGCAAATCAATGGCAGATGCAATATAATTTGATAAATGAGGTTATTCACTTTGGAAGCAAAAACAAGAAGGCAGATTACTACCTGAATTCCATTCCATTCCATCCATTTCTGCATCGTAGGGGTTTTATTTTCCTCTCCTTCAACTCTCTATCCAATTTTCCCTGAAAGATGTAATGGTCTCTAACTGAACCATTCACCGTGACAAAGCATTTCAATTTTTTCAACATTTCTCGATGTGTGAAGTAAGTTCCCCTGCTTGTTATCCACATGCTTAAATTAACAATGTCTCAACTAAATTGGAAGAAATAGTCTTCCCATAGGGGCCCCATGGGGTGGCACAGTGAAACTCACTGTAAATTGGGAGAGGGGAGTGTGCAGCGGGACCTGGGTGTCCTTGTGCACCAGTCACTGAAGGTAAGCATGCAGGTGCAGCAGGCGGTAAAAAAGGCAAATGGTATGTTGGCCTTCATTGTGAGAGGTCTTGAGTACAGGAGCAGGGATGTGTTGTTGCAATTATACAGGGCCTTGGTGAGGCCACACCTTGAGTATTGTGTGCAATTTTGGTCTCCTTTTCTGAGAAAGGATGTTCTTGCTCTCAAGGGAGTGTAGTGAAGGTTTATGCCATTGGAGTCATAGTCATAGTCATAGAGGTTTACAGCATGAAAACAGGCCCTTTGGCCCAACCTATCCATGCAGCCCTTTTTTTAAACCCTGAAGCTAGTCCGAATTGCCCGCATTTGGCCCATATCCCTCTATACCCATCTTACTCATGTAGTTGTCTAAATGTTTTTTAAAAGACAAAATTGTACCCGCCTCTACTACTACCTCTGGCAGCTTGTTCCAGACACTCACCACCCTCTGTGTGAAAAAATTGCCCCTCTGGACACTTTTGTATCTCTCCCCTCTCACCTTAAACCTATGCCCTCTAGTTTTAGACTCCCCTACCTTTGGGAAAAGATGTTGACCAACTAGCTGATCTATGCCCCCCATTATTTTATAGACCTCTATAAGGTGACCCCTCAGCCTCCTACGCTCCAGAGAAAAAAGTCCCAGTCTATCCAGCCTCTCCTTACAACTCAATCCATCAAGTCCTGGTAGCATCCTAGTAAATTGTTTTTGCACTCTTTCTAGTTTAATAATATCCTTTCTATAATAGGGTGAGCAGAACTGGACACAGTTTTCCAAGTGTGGCCTTACCAATGTCTTGTACAACTTCAACAAGACGTCCCAACTTCTGTATTCAATGTTCTGACCAATGAAACCAAGCATGCTGAATGCCTTCTTCACCACGCTGTCCACCTGTGACTCCACTTTCAAGGAGCTATGAACATGTACCCCTAGATCTCTTTGTTCTGTAACTCTCTCCAACGCCCTACCATTAACTAAGTAAGTCCTGCCCTGGTTCAATCTACCAATATGCATCACCTCGCATTTATCTAAATTAAACTCCACCTACCATTCGTCAGCACACTGGCCCAATTGATCAAGATCCCGTTGCAATCCTAGATAATCTTCTTCACTGTCCACTATGCCACTGATCTGGGTGTCATGTGCAAACTTACTAACCATGCCTCCTATATTCTCATCCAAATCATTAATATAAATGACAAGTAACAGTGGACCCAGCACTGATCCCTGAGGCATACCGATGATCACAGGCCTCCAGTTTGAAAAACAACCCTTTACAACCACCCTCTGGCTTCTGTCATCAAGCCAATTTTGTATCCATATAGATACCTCACCCTGGATCCCGTGAGATTTACTTTATGCAACAACCTACCATGCAGTACCTTGTCAAAGACCTTGCTAAAGTCCATGTAGACAACATCAACTGCACTGCCCTCATCTACCTTCAAAAAACTCAATCAAATTTGTGAGACATGATTTTCCACTCACAAAGCCATGCTGACTGTCCCTAATCAGTCCTTGCATCTCTAAATTCCTGTAGATCCTGTCTCTCAGAATACCTTCCAACAACTTACCCACCACAAATGTGAGGCTCACTGGCCTGTAGTTCCCAGGCTTTTCCCTGCAGCACTTGTTGTGCCTTTGTTTAAAAATTGCCACCCTCCAATCTTCAGGCACCTCACCGGTGACTATGGATGTTTCAAATATCTCTGCTAGGGGACCTGCAATTTCCTCCCTAGCCTCCCTACTCCCCATTATATCTGGATTTTTGACAGGAAATTGAACATATGGTTCTGATAAACTACCCAGTGCAGAATGTGAGACTCTCAACCCAGCAGACTGGCAGTTCCCCTGGTAAACTGTCTGTAAGAAATCCCTGCAGCAAATACAGGTGTCACCCATTCAGTAATCCATCCATTCCAGTATCTTCTATCTAAGCAAGCACATTACATGGTACAGCAAGCTGAATGGGCTGAATGGTCCACTGCTGTATAATTTGATAAATTAGGTTATTCACTTTGGAAGCAAAAACAAGAAGGCAGATTATTACCTGAATGGCTGTAAATTGGGAGAGGGGAGTGTGCAGCGGGACCTGGGTGTCCTTGTGCACCATTCGCTGAAGGTAAGCATGCAGGTGCAGCAGGCTTTAAAGAAGGCAAATGGTATGTTGGCCTTCATTGCGAGAGGTCTTGAGTACAGGAGCAGGGATGTATTGTTGCAATTATACAGGGCCTTGGTGAGGCCACACCTTGAGTATTGTGTGGAATTTTGGTCTCCTTTTCTGAGAAAGGATATTCTTGCTCTCGAGGGAGTGCAGAGGAGGTTTATGCCAAGCTGATTCTGGGGATGGTGGGATTGATGTATGAGGAGAGATTGACTAGGTTAGGATTGTTTTCACTGGAGTTCAGACGAGTGAGTGGAAATCTCATAGAGACTTATAAAATTCTAACAGGACTAGACACGGTAGATGCAAGAAGGATGTTCCCAATGGTGGGGGTGTCCAGAACCAGGGTTCACAGTCTGAGGGTTCAGGGTAGACCATTTAGGATGGAGATGATGAGTGGTCAGCCTGTGGAATTCATTACCACAGGAAGTAGTTGATGCCAAAACATTGAGTATGTTCATGAGGCGGCTGGATATAGCACTTGGGGTGAATGGGATCAAAGGTTATGGGAAGAAAGCAGGATTAGGCTATTGAGTTGGATGATCAGCCATGATCTTGATGAATGGCAGGACAGGATCAAGGGTCGAATGGCTTCCTCCTGCTCCTATTTTCGATGGTTCTATGTAAAATCACCAATTTGACCTTTGATGAAATATGAAAGAGTAGAACAGCAGTAGACCATTCAGCCCTTTCAGCTTGCTATACCATATACAAAAAACAATACAGCACAGGAACAGGCCCTTCGGCCCTCCAAGCCCGTGCTGCTCCCTGGTCCAAACTAGACCATTCTTTTGTATCCCTCCATTCCCACTCCGTTCATGTGGCTATCTAGATAAGTCTTAAACGTTCCCAGTGTGTCCGCCTCCACCACCTTGCCTGGCAGCGCATTCCAGGCCCCCACCACCCTCTGTGTAAAATATGTCCTTCTGATATCTGTGTTAAACCTCCCCCCCCTTCACCTTGAACCTATGACCCCTCGTGAACGTCACCACCGTCCTGGGGAAAAGCTTCCCACCGTTCACCCTATCTATGCCTTTCATAATTTTATACACCTCTATTAAGTCTCCCCTCATCCTCCGTCTTTCCAGGGAGAACAACCCCAGTTTACCCAATCTCTCCTCATAACTAAGCCCCTCCATACCAGGCAACATCCTGGTAAACCTCCTCTGTACTCTCTCCAAAGCCTCCACGTCCTTCTGGTAGTGTGGCGACCAGAACTGGACGCAGTATTCCAGATGCGGCCGAACCAACGTTCTATACATCTGCAACATCAGACCCCAACTTTTATACTCTATGCCCCGTCCTATAAAGGCAAGCATGCCATATGCCTTCTTCACCACCTTCTCCACCTGTGACGTCACCTTCAAGGATCTGTGGACTTGCACGCCCAGGTCCCTCTGCGTATCTACACCCTTTATGGTTCTGCCATTTATTGTATAGCTCCTCCCTACATTATTTCTACCAAAATGCATCACTTCGCATTTATCAGGATTGAACTCCATCTGCCATTTCTTTGCCCAAATTTCCAGCCTATCTATATCCTTCTGTAGCCTCTGACAATGCTCCTCACTATCTGCAAGTCCTGCCAATTTTGTGTCGTCCGCAAACTTACTGATCACCCCAGTTACACCTTCTTCCAGATCGTTTATATAAATCACAAACAGCAGAGGTTCCAATACAGAGCCCTGCGGAACACCACTAGTCACAGTCCTCCAGCCGGAAAAAGACCCTTCCACTACCACCCTCTGTCTTCTGTGACCAAGCCAGTTCTCCACCCATCTAGCCACCTCCCCCTTTATCCCATGAGATCCAACCTTTTTCACCAGGCTACCATGAGGGACTTTGTCAAACGCTTTACTAAAGTCCATATAGACGACATCCACGGACCTTCCCTCGTCAATCATTCTGGTCACTTCTTCAAAAAATTCCACCAGGTTAGTGAGGCATGACCTCCCTCTCACAAAACCATGCTGACTATCGTTAATGAGTTTATTCCTTTCTAAATGCGCATACATCCTATATCTAAGAATCTTCTCCAACAACTTCCCCACCATGGACGTCAAGCTCACCGGCCTATAATTACCCGGGTTATCCTTCCTACCCTTCTTAAATAACGGGACCACATTAGCTATCCTCCAATCATCTGGGACCTCACCTGTGTCCAGTGACGAGACAAAGATTTGCATCAGAGGCCCAGCGATTTCATCTCTCGTCTCCCTGAGCAGCCTTGGATAGATTCCATCAGGCCCTAGGGATTTGTCAGTCTTTATATTCTCTAACAAACCTAACACTTCCTCCCTTATAATGGAGATTTTCTCCAACGGATCAACACTCCCCTCCGAGACACTCCCAGTCAACACATCCCTCCTTTGTGAATACCGACGCAAAGTATTCATTTAGGATCTCTCCTACTTCTTTGGGCTCCAAGCATAATTCCCCACTTTTGTCCCTGAGAGGTCCGATTTTTTCCCTGACAACCCTATTGTTCCTAACGTATGAATAAAATGCCTTGGGATTCTCCTTAATCCTGTCTGCCAAGGACATTTTGTGACCCCTTTTTGCCCTTCTAATTCCCCGTTTGAGTTCTTTCCTACTTTCTTTGTACTCCTCCAGAACTCCCTCCGTTTTTAGCTGCCTGGACCTAACATACGCCTCTCTTTTCTTTTTGATCAGTCCCTCAATTTCCCTGGTTATCCACAGTTCTCAAATCCTACCCTTCCTATCCTTTTTTACAGGCACATGCCTGTCCTGTAGCCCTTACAACTGTTCCTTAAAAGACTCCCACATGCCAGATGTGGATTTAACCTCAAACAGCCTCTCCCAATCAAGAGCTGCCAATTTCTGCCTAATCCCACTAAAGTTAGCCTTCCCCCAATCCAACACCTTACCTTTGGGACACCACTCATCCTTTTCCATCACTATCCTAAAGCTAACAGAATTGTGGTCACTATTTGCCACATGTTCCCCTACCGAAACTTTGAAGACCTGACCGGGCTCATTCCCCAGTACTAGGTCCAGTATAGCCCCCTCTCTAGTCGGGCTATCTACATATTGTTCCAAAGAACCCTCCTGTACGCATTTTACAAATTCCTCCCCATTCAGAGTCCCAGCTCTCAGCGATTTCCAGTCTATACCAGGGAAATTGAAGTCTCCCTATTTTTCCTGCACCTATCCAGTATCTCCTGACATATCCGTTCTTCCACTTCCCTTGGGCTGTTGGGGGGCCTGTAGTATACCCCCAACATAGAGACTGCGCCCTTCCTGTTTCTAAGCTCCACGCAGAGTGACTCATTACACGACCCCTCTGAATTGTCCTCCCTCTGCACCGCTGTAATATGCTCTCCAACTAATACTGCTACACCCCCACCTCTTTTGGCCCCTCCTCTGTCTCGCCTAAAACACTTGTACCCCGGAATATTCAGCTGCCAGTCCTGTCCCTCTTTCAACCAAGTCTCTGTCACCGCAACCACATGCAAATTCCTCGTGAGCATTAAGGCACTAAGTTCGTCTGTCTTACCTGCTACGCTCCTTGCATTGAAGTATAAGCACTCCAGACCTCCAGGCCCAGTGAGGTTATCCTCCCCCAGAGTGCTCTTCTTCTTTGCCAGCCTTGTCCCAGCCCCAAGCTCGTCCCCAGCCTCTACACTTGTAGACCTAATATTTTGATCCCCACCCCCCTGCCATACTAGTTTAAACTCCCCCGAACTGCACTAGCAAAATCCCAGCCAGGATATTCGTGCCCTTCCAACTTAGTTGTGACCCGTCCTTCTTGTACAGGTGTCATCCTCTCCTGAAAAGTTCCCATTAATCTAGGGAAATGAAGCCTCCCTCCTGGACCAGTCCTTTAGCCAAGTATTCAATTGTACTAACTCCCTATTCTTAGCCTCACTGGCACGAGGCATTGGGAGCAGCCCAGAGATGGCCACCCTGGAGGCCCTACTTTTTAGTCTATTTCCTAACTCCCTGAATTGCTCTCGTAGGATCCCCCTGCTCTTCCTATCTACGTCATTTGCACCAATGTGTACAATGACATCCGTTTCTTTATCTTCCCCTTTTAAGATGCCTCCTATCCGCTTGGAGACATCCATTACCCCAGCACCAGGTAGGCAGACTACCATCCTGGAGTCCCGTTCGCACCCACAGAATCGCCGGTCCGTGCCTCTAACCGACGCATCCCCCACCACTATTGCTCTCCTAACCCCTCTCTTTCCTTTCCGGGCCACAGAGCCTGACTCTGTGCCAGTGACCTGGTCACTGTGGCTTACCCCTGGAGAGTCATCCTCCTCCACACTATCCAAAACAATATACTTGTTTTGGAGTGGGACAACCACAGGTGACCCCTCCACTAATTGCTCACTCCCCTCCCCTCTCACACCTGTCGCCGAGTTCTTCCTATTATGAGAGACAGCCACTGGAATACTCTCTGGTATGTTACCCTTCTGACCTTTACTCCTCCTAACTGTGACCCACGTGTCTTCCTCCCGATGCCCCGGTGTAACTAGTTCCCTATAACACATGTCAATTATTCTCTCATTCTCCCTGACTAGACCAAGGTCAGCAATCTGCAGCTCCAGTTCCGTGACGCGGTCCCTCAGGAGCTGCAGTTCCACGCACCTGGCGCAAATGTGGTCCTCCGGGAGGCTAGGTGTTTCCAGGAACTCCCACATCCCACACCGGAAGCACCAAACTGGCCTATCATTCATAGTTACCCTTTTCCTATATAGGTTTGGATAAAAATAACTTGCCCTGCCTCGCCCTTACCGCCTAAGCCCTGTGAGCCAAAGCCCTGACAGCTCTCACTCTGCTTCCCACTCACTCAAGCCTTGTGAGCCAAAGCCCTGACAGCTCTCACTCTGCTTCCCACTCACTCAAGCCCTGTGAGCCAAAGCCCTGACAGCTCTCACTCTGCTTCCCACTCACTCCACTGCCCGCTCCCGACGCTGCCCGCTCGTAAGTGCTGCCTGCCTTTTAAAGCCAGCAACAAACCTCCCCAGTCCTACTTCCGGTTTTGAAAAAAACCTCCGATTTTACACACAAAATTAACTGAAAAATAAATAAATAAATCTCCACTAAAATATATATAATGTGCTTGCTTAGACAGAAGATACCGGGATGGATGGGTTACTGAATGGTTGACGCCTGTACTTGCTGTAGGGATTTCTTACCAGGCAGTTTACCAGGGAAACTGCCAGTCTGTTGGGTTAAGCATCGCACATTCTGCACTGGGTAGTTTATCAGAACCGTATAGTCAATTTCCTGCCAAAAATCCAGATATAGTGGCACAAATATAAACGTACCAAGTGGTTGTTAACACATAATTCAAAGCCTACGAATGAAGCAAATCATGCAGCAACATCACAGATACCAACATGGCAAAGCTTTTGCCTCAATGGGCCATGCATAAACATCCTGAAGTTTTGAGTAGCACATATAAAATTCCAACAGATGATGTCTTGATTCTGGCTAACCACTGTGCCACCGTGATATGGGCCAAGTGCTGGAAAATGAAATTAGAATAGTTCGCTGATTTGTCTTTTACCGGTGAAGGCATGATGGGCCAAAGGGCCTTTCCTCTATGTGTCTATAACAACTAGGTACAGGAGATGGACAGGAGGGGAGAGGTCATCTATCTACAGGAGCCTGGAAGTCACCCCGGTGCCATTTACACCACGTCTTCATAAGTGTAGACCTGGCACCTTGACCTCTGAGGGGGATTTCAGAGCACCCAGGCAGGCAGCACCCTCCACAGTGTGCACTGCTCAGGGGGCAGTGGGACTTGGAGACACAGATAGGTTCAACCTGGGGCCAGGCGTGGGGGGTCGCAGAATCATAATTGCAGGGAGAGGGATCAGGAGGGGTCAATCGCAGGCCTTACCTTCCCTTCATTTTGAGTTGCCCCTTGCTTTAAAGGGGTTGTGAATGCTGGTATGCTGACAGCGCTTCCCGAGTCCTCCTTCCTGGGTTCCTGTCCATATCGCAGCTGAGGCAGTGCCGTTCCTTAGTGGGGGCTGGCAAGAGGGTAGGAGGGACAGAGTATTGCCATTCTCACACTCCATAGACTGAGGCTTCCTGCTTGGATTGACAGGGTGGAGACCCTGTGAATGAACAAAGTGAAATTTATTGACAAACATTCAGCACAAAATGGTGATTTATCTGCACTAGTGGCTATATTCATCCGTGCCCACTAAGTGGTTTATTAGTCTTCCTCACACTTCCAATACTTCTAGGCATCCACAGCTGAGGTTGAAGCAACCTGCTGACTTCCACATCCTTTTGCTTGAGATAACCTTGGCAGGTGCCCCCTGGGGGGCTGGGACCTTGTGGGTCCTGGCCTTCTTTCGCAGACTGCTTCTCTCCTCTATGTCAGGGGCTGGAGGTGTGTCACTCACAGGGAGGGGGGGTGTCAGATGGGCTGGAGAAGCCCAGGGTTCCCTGACTGGAGGACCCCGGGCTGTACTCCTGCTGATCCTTTTCCTTTTGGGTATCCAGGGGCCCCTGTGTTTCTCCATGGATGGAGGGGCAACTGCAGTGAGATCCCGAAGCCCCTCCGGTGCTGACATTCATGGATTCCCAGCTCATGCCTGCACCATGCAGTCAAAGCCCTACAACGTGGTACGGACATCTTCTGCCACGTCCTGCACCAAGGTCTCCACTGTGGATGCCACCCTTGCAGTGTTGGCCTCAGTGCCCTGCAGTGATGGCACCATCTCCTCGGCTAGAAGATGATGGGACTTCTCCAACCAGCCTTGCACTCCGAGGAGGGCTGCTGTCATCCTTTCCTGATACTCGTGGGCATGCCGATTATCACTAATGAGGCATAAGATTGGGGCTGAAAATACACCAGTGCCATTGGCAGGAATCACTGTTTTTCTGCCATTTTTGGTAAGATTTCACACTTCATATCTGCTAAAAATGGCTGTTCACGGTGTTTCATTGAGGTTTCAATCTCCCACCAATGTTAAGGCAGGAATTCAGGGGAACACCATGGAAATTAAAGGTTGATGCACCATCAATCAAGCAAAGACTAGTTTGTATGCAAGAACAAATAGGCTTTTATTAGCAAAAGACTTGGAGCACACCCATGCCGATGAACTGGTCCAGACTGAGGCAGGGGGGTGGGGAGCAGTCACCTTTATACCTGGACTGGGGGGGGGGGAGGAGTCTCGGGTAGGGCCGGCAGGGATGTGTCCAGGCATGTCACATATACAGGTAATAAGCTAACAGTGGTTTACCACATTCACCCCCTGTTTAAAAAAGAGTCCGGCGGGGGTGAGGTGGGTGGAACGATATTTACAGAATTACAAATTTAGTCTCTCTGGGGGCTTGATCTGCCGCTGCGACCGCCGTAGAGCCAGTTGTGGTGTCGGTTCAGGTGGCCGCGGTGTTGGTTCAGGCGCCCGGTCATAGTCGCTCGAGTCGTCTGTAGTCCCTTCAGATTGTCGGGTGCGTGGTGGCGGCTCCTGGGGCTCAGGCATGCTGTATACGGGGGCTAGGGGAGCGTGCTGTGGCCCTGGTGGTGTATGGACAACGTTGGGGGTTGGGGGTGTGGGGTTGTGGGTCGTAGTGGTCCCTGGGGCACCTGCGGGTGCCAGGTCTCGAATAGAGACCGTGTCCTCCCGCCTGTTGGGGTACGCCACACAGGCGTATTGGGGGTTGGTGTGGAGGAGTTGGACCCTTTTGACCAGGGGGTCCGACTTATGGGTCCTCACGTGCTTCCGGAGCAGGACAGGGCCTGGGGACGTCAGCCACGACGGTAGTGAGGTCCCCGAGGAAGACATTCTGGGGAAAACAAACATTCTTTCCTGAGGGATAGCATTGGTAGCTGTGCAAAGGAGTGATCTAATAGAGTGTAGTGCATCAGGGAGGACCTCTTGCCAGCGGGTGACTGGAAGACCTTCAGACCTCAGAGCTAGTAAAACGGCCTTCCAGACTGTCGCGTTCTCCCTCTCTACCTGTCCGTTCCCCTTGGGGTTGTAGCTGGTGGTCCTACTCGAGGCTATGCCTTTGGAGAGCAGGTACGGTCGCAGCTCATCACTCATAAAGGAGGATCCCCGGTCGCTATGGATATAGCTAGGGAAACCGAACAGGGTGAAGAGGTTGTGCAGGGCCCTGATGACCGTGGCCGAGGTCATATCCGGGCAGGGAATAGCGAAGGGGAAACGTGAATATTCGTCAATGACGTTGAGGAAGTATATGTTGCGGTCAGAAGAGGGGAGGGGGCCTTTGAAGTCAACGCTTAAGCGTTCGAAAGGGCGGGTGGCTTTTATGAGGTGTGCTCTGTCTGGCCGATAGAAGTGCAGCTTGCACTCTGTGCAGACCTGGCAGTGTCTGGTTATAAACCTGACTTCCTCAATGGAGTAGGGCAGGTTACGGGCTTTAATGAATTGAAAAAACCTGGTGACCCCTGGGTGGCAGAGGTCGTTGTGGAGAGTCTGCAATTGGTCTATTTATGCGCTGGCACATATTCCCCGGGACAGGGCGTCTGGGGGCTCATTGAGCTTCCCGGGCCGGTATAAGATGTCATAATTGTAGGTGGAGAGCTCGATTCTCCACCTCAATATTTTATTGTTTTTGATCTTGCCCCGCTGTGTGTTATTAAACATGAATGCAACTGTCCGTTGGTCCATGAGTAGGGTGAATCGTTTACCAGCTAAGTAGTGGCGCCAGTGCCATACAGCTTCCACTATGGCGTGGGCCTCCTTTTCGACAGAGGAGTGTCGAATTTCAGGGCCTTGGAGGGTTCGTGAGAAGAAGGCCACGGATCTGCCCGCCTGGTTAAGGGTGGCGGCTAGGGCGAAGTCAGACGCATCGCTCTCCACCTGGAACGGGATGGGTTCGTCTACAGTGTGCATCATGGCCTTCGCGATGTCTGCTTTGATGCGATCGAAGGCCAGGCGGGCCTCTGCCGTCAGGGGAAAAGAGGTGGATTTGATGAGTGGACGGGCTTTATCCGCATAATTGGGGACCCACTGGGCGTAATACGAGAAGAAGCCCAGGCATCTCCTCAGTGCTTTGAGGCTGGTGGGGAGGGAGAGTTCCAGGAGGGGACGCATGCGGTCGGGATCGGGACCGATGACCCCATTTTCCACAACACAACCAAGGATGGCGAGGCGGCATGTGCGGAATACGCACTTCTCCTTATTCTAGGTCAGATTTAGGAGTGTGGCGGTGTGGAGGAATTTGTGGAGGTTGGCGTCGTGGTCCTGCTGATCATGGCCGCAGATGGTAACGTTATCCAGGTACGGGAAGGTGGCCCGCAGCCCGTTCTGGTCTACCATTCGGTCCATCTCACGCTGGAAAACCGAGACCCCGTTGGTGACGCCGAAGGGGACCCTAAGGAAGTGATAGAGGCGGCCATTCGCCTCGAAGGCAGTATATTGGCGGTCCTCTGGGCGGATAGGGAGCTGGTGGTATGCAGATTTTAAGTCGATGCTGGCGAACACCCGATATTGCGCAATCTGATTAACCATGTCAGATATGCGGGGAAAGGGGTATGCGTCCAGCTGCGTGTATCGGTAATGGCCTGACTGTAGTCAATGACCGTGCGATGTTTCTCCCCAGTTTTAACAACTACTACTTGGGCTCTCCAGGGGCTAGTACTGGCCTCAATGATCCCCTCCCCGAGGAGCCGTTGCACTTCGGACCTGATAAAAGCTCTGTCTCCAGCACTGTACCGTCTGCTCTTGGTGGCGATGGGCTTGCAATCGGGGGTGAGATTTTCAAACAGTGAGGGAGGGGCGACTTTAAGGGTCGAGAGGCTGCAGGTGGTGCGTGGTGGGTGATCTAAGAACTGCTGATTGCAAACGGAGAGCGGGGGAAAAGGCCCATTATACTTCATGGTGACGCTCTTAAGGTGACTCAGGAAATCTAGCCCCAGGAGTACGGCAGCGCAGAGTTGTGGCAGCACGAGGAGCCTGAAATCTTTGTACACTGTGCCCCGTACAATCAGGGTCACCACGCAGTACCCGAGGACATCCACCGAGTAGGACTTTGAAGCCATGGAGATCGTTTGCTTCACTGGCAGTACTGAAAGGGCGTAGCGACTCACTGTGTTAGGGTGAATAAAGCTCTCCGTACTCCCACAGGCAAACAAACAGTTTGTAATGCGACAGTTTACCTCGATGTCCATCATGGACCTGGCGAGTTGGTGAGGCCTGGATTGGTCCAGCGTAATCGAAGCCATCGTTGGATTTTGCGAGTAGTCACATGCGGCTGACGGCGTCCAAGATGGTGGCCCACACGGCCCACACGCAGCTGATTGTGTCCAAGATGGCAGCCCGCATGGCCCACAAGCGGCTGATGGTGTCCAAGATGGCGGCCCGCACGGCTCACACGCGGCTACCGGCACCCAAGATGGCGGCCCCCGCGGGTCGCACGCAGCGCTACTGGGCTTGGAGGTCGATTTCGCTCCGCATACCTTCACGTAATAGCCATTCTTTCCACACCCGGAGTAGATCGCATCCTTCGCCGGGCAGCGTTGTCGGGGGTGCTTCCCCAGGCCGCAGAAGTAGCACTTCGGGCCTCCGGAGACTGCCGCAGCGGTCGGGTCATCGGTGGGACGTGGCGTGGCATAGGCCTGCGGCCCTCCCGAGTACAGAGATGGCGGCGGCTGCGGTGTCCACAATGCACCCCCGTGGTCGGAGGTGTAGGCCTCGAGATTACGGAAGGCCACCTCTAACGAGTCGGCAAGCGCCACAGTCTTTTGTAGGTCCAGCCCACCCTGTTCCAGCAGTCATTGTCGGATATAGTTTGACCTGATACCTGTGACATAGGCATCTCTGATTAAGTCCTCAGTGTTTTGGGCGGCTGTTACGGTCTTGCAGTTGCAGGCCCTGCCAAGCGCTCGCAACGCACGCAGGAATTGATCGCCCGATTCTCCTGGCTGTTGTCTGCGAGTAGCCAGAAGATGTCTGGCGTAGATTTCATTAGACTGTTTGTTGTACTGGCCTTTTAAAAGTTCGATGGCATCCTTGTAAGTTTCAGCGTCTCTAATCATCGAGAATACTTGATCGCTTACCCGGGCGTGGAGCACGTGCAGCTTGTCGGTGTCGGTCCGGACGACGGAGGAGGAGGTGAGGAAAGTTTCGAAACAGCGCAGCCAGTGATCGAAGCTGTTAGAAGCTCCTACAGCTGGAGGATCCAGTTCGAATTTGTCGGGTTTTAGTATCTGCTCCATCCCAAAACTTTTGCTAATAAAATTGAAGCACCATCAATCGAGCAAAGACTAGTTTGTATGCAAGAACAAATAGGCTTTTATTAGCAAAAGACTTGGAGCACACCCATGCCGGTGAACTGGTTCAGACTGAGGCAGGGGGGTGGGGAGCAGTCGCCTTTATACCTGGACTGGGGGGGGGGAGGAGTCTCGGGTAGGGCCGGCAGGGATGTGTCCAGGCATGTCACATATACAGGTAACAAGCTAACACTGGTTTACCACACAGCGAATGACTGCTCAAGCTGAGTTTCAAAAACAAAAATCAGAAAATGCAAGCCAGGCAACATCTGTGGCGAGAAGAACTAAATGAACACTGCAGCTTGATGACTGGAAGAAGTTAGAGATTTAAAAGTTTAGAAGCAAATACAGAGCCAGAGGGGAAAAAAGGGAACCATAGCTGGCATTTTCTCAGAAAGGGGTTGGTAATAATTCTGCTGCAATCATTTTACATCTCTGGGGCAAGTGATTAAGAAGGCATACGGCATGCTTGCCTTCATCAGCCAGGGCATTGAGTACAGAAGTTGCAGCTATATAAAACCTTGGTTAGGCTGCATTTGGAGTATTGCGTGCAGTTCTGGTCACCACACTACCAGAAGGACCTGGAAGCTTTGGAGAGAGTGCAAAGAAGGTTCACCAGGATCCTATCTGGTCTCGAGGGTGTTGGCTATGAGGAGAGGCTGAGTAAACCAGGATTGTTGTCACTGGAAAGACAGAGGGGAGACCTGATGGAGGTCTACAAAATTATGAGAGGCATAGACAGGGTGAATAGTCAAGAGGCTTTTACCCAGGGTGCAAGTGTCAATTACAAGGGGGCACAGGTTCAAGGTGAGAGGGGGAAAGTTTAAGGGACATGTACGGAGGAAGTTTTTCACGCAGAGAGTGGTGGGTGCCTGGAACGCGTTGCCACAGGAGATGGTGGAAGCAGCCACATTAGCAACATTTAAGTGGCATCTGGCTGGGTACAAGAATAGGGAGGGATTAGAGGGATAAGGACCAAGTAAGGGTAGAAGGTTTTTTTAAGTTTAGTTCGGGCATCATGATCGGCACAGGCTTGGAGGGCCGAAGGGCCTGTTCGTGTGCTGTACTTTTCTTTGCTCTTTAGTTTCTGGTCACATTACTATCTCCTTTTCCTTTGTACCATCAACACTTGATCATTTAATCGCTGCTGCCATCCAGCCTATCACAGACTCACTTTCCATTTGTTATTTACCCCTTGCACTGAACTTGTTTATAAACTATTAAATTTCTAATTTCTTCCAGTTCTGATGAAAGGTTGCTGACCTGAAACCTTGGCCAGAATTCTCTGACCTCACCATGGCTGGGATTCTCCGACCTCGTCCGTGGCTAGAATTCTCCGACCTCGCCCACAGCTGGAATTCTCCGACCTTGCCCGCGGCTGGGATTCTCCGACCTCGCCCGCGACTGGGATTCTCCGACCTCGCCCACAGCTGGGATTCTCCGACCTCGCCCACAGCTGGGATTCTCCGACCTCGCCCACAGCTGGGATTCTCCGACCTCGCCCCCGGCTGGGATTCTCCGACCTTGCCCCCGGCTGGGATTCTCCGACCTCGCCCCCGGCTGGGATTCTCCGACCTCGCCCACAGCTGGGATTCTCCCACCTCGCCCGCGGCTGGGATTCTCCGACCTCGCCCATGGCTGGGATTCTCCGACCTCGCCCCCGGCTGGGATTCTCCGACCTTGCCCCCGGCTGGGATTCTCCGACCTCGTCCACGACTGGGATTCTCCGACCTCGCCCGCGGCTGGGATTCTCCGACCTCGCCCGCAGCTGGGATTCTCCGACCTCGCCCACAGCTGGGATTCTCCGACCTCGCCCGCAGCTGGGATTCTCCGACCTTGCCCCCGGCTGGGATTCTCCGACCTCGCCCATGGCTGGGATTCTCTGACCTCGCCTGCAGCTGGGATTCTCCCACCTCGCCCGCAGCTGGGATTCTCCGACCTCGCCCCCAGCTGGGATTCTCCGACCTTGCCCCCGGCTGGGATTCTCCGACCTCGCCCCCGGCTGGGATTCTCCGACCTCGCCCGCAGCTGGGATTCTCCGACCTCGCCCACAGCTGGGATTCTCCGACCTCGCCCACAGCTGGGATTCACCGACCTCGCCCACAGCTGGGATTCTCCGACCTCGCCCACAGCTGGGATTCTCCCACCTCGTCCGTGGCTGGGATTCTCCGACCTCGCCCGCAGCTGGGATTCTCCGACCTCGCCCGCAGCTGGGATTCTCCGACCTCGCCCGCAGCTGGGATTCTCTGGTCCCGCTGCAGCGAACGGAGATTTGGCTGAGCGCCAAATTCTCCAGTCTCGCTGGCAATGGCAGCGGGACGTGACCGGCTGGAGAATTCCGGCCTGTAACTCTGTTTCTATCTCCACGGATGATATTCAGATTTGCAGCATCCACAGTATTTTGCTTTTGGTGTTGATTTTCCGTTTCTGCTTCAAACCTAACCCTCTCTATTTTCTTTTAGTGCCTCTTTGTTCATGTTGGCACCTTCTTCTTCCTGAGCCTGAAGCACTTTGACAGTTCTTCCTGCATGTGAGGAAGTCTAAAGAGAGGGAAGTTCTTCTTACTGCATTGTCAAAACAAGCGGGGGCATTTAACCGTTCCTAACCAGCAGTGTAGCCTGGCATGGGCAGAGTGCACGCCAGCCAGAATATTATTGTGCTCCAATTACTCATCTGATTCTTTGTGCCGCTTCGACCTGTATCGAACTTGGTGTTGCTCCTGGGAATTCCTTGTCATGTGACAAATCAGGAATTCATGCCCGCAACAGCAAATTCCACACGAGACCTAAGCAAGAGGATTGGATATGCGTACTATGAACAGCCTGGGAACAGTCACACACTTCAAGGAGGTCCAAGTGCCCTCTATGAACTGTGGGGAGGGTTTGAAGGGGCAAAGAGCAACTCTGAGACCTGGGAAGAGAAGTTGGAGTCCAGGTCCATGAGGAGGGACTGAAGGAACAAATGCTTCTTGAAGATGGTCAGTAACCCGGCTAAGGTTCAAATCAGGCTCCTCACAAAACGCGTGAGTGTTTTTTCATGATTTTTGTGAATGTTTCTTTTTAAAGTTTATTTATTAGTGTCACAAGTAGGCTTACATTAACACTGCAATGGAGTTACTGTGAAAATCCCCCAGTCGCCACACTCCGGCACCTGTTCGGGTACACCGAGGGAGAATTTAGCATGGTCAATACACCTAACCAGCACGTCTTTTGGACTGTCAGAGGAAACCGGAGCATCCGGAGGAAACCCACGCAATCACAGGAGAACGTGCAAACTCCATACAGACAGTGACCCAAGCGGGAATTGAACCCGGGTCCCTGGTGATGTGAGGCAGCAGTGCTAACCACTGTGCCACCATGCCGTCCCCTAGTTTCTTTTAGCTCCCCAAAGAAATCTTATCACCACTGTCTATTCCTCCAGCTCTCAACTGACTTTCCCACTACTTGAACTCCTACCATTCCACCCTGCCAACTGGCGAGTATTATGGATCAGGTCTAATTATGGACTATAAAGTGACCATGAGGTACGGAGGTGTACATTAACTGGAACATGAAACATCATGTCTGTAGTGCAGTCAGTACAAAACTGTATTGTAGTTGGCTTGGCAAGCTAGACCCAGGGTGGCACTCTGGGTCACCTGACCCATTCTCTTAAAGGGACATGAGCCCAATTTACATATCAACGAGTTGTCTGTAAGTGTTGGAACAGTACTTACAGCTCCGTTGGCTGTAAGCTAATGAGTTCCAGGCTCAGGCCTCCCACACAAGACATCCTCGTGACAACTCTTCCATAGCCTCTGAAAGAAAGAGCACAAACTAACTCCCATTTTAAAATATATTTTCCATCCTCAACAATCCTGAAATAAATAACTTTGGAAATGTGGTGACTGCTGCTGTGTCGGCAAACATAACGTTTGTTTTTATACAGCAAGATTCTACTAACATCAATGTATGTTTTTGGTGGTGGGAGTTTACTAAGAGCTACTCAACCTCCTCAGTTACAATTGAAAGCAAATTACACCCTGTTCATAAATACCCTGCTCACATCCTATCCTGCTATTAAGATCCGCACACATACTCAGTCCTCATTGAAATTCACTGACTCCCCATCCTTTGTTTTCAAAATCATCGTTCATGCTTCGAAATAGCCTCACTCTTACTTCTGCAACCTCCCTGCCTACATCCCGCTATTTCCACCTTCCCCTCATTTGACTCAGGATTACCTCCCTTCCCCCACTTGCAGCATCTCTGGAAAGCTCTTCATCAGAAGACTGCATTCTGAAATTTCTTTCCTAAATCCAAATAAGATGTCCCTTGAAGTTCCCAATCAAAACCTCCCAAGTTCTCTTTTTGGCTGTCGTACTAAATGGGGTGGGCGGGATGGTGATTACCCACCACCATCTGTCACTAGTTGGCCCGTCAATCAAGATGGAGACTATTCAGTGTAGAAAGAGGCCATCGGGCTTGCACCAACAACAATCCCCTCCAGGCCCTATCGCCATTACTCCACACATTTACCCTGCTAATCCCACTGACACTCAGAGGCAATTTAGAATGACCAATCCACCTAACCAGCACATCACTGGACTGTGTGGGGAAACCAGAGCACCCGGAGGAAACTCACGCAGGCACAGGGAGAACGTGCAAACTCCACACAGACAGTGACCCGAGGCCGGAATTGAACCCGGGTCCCTGGCGCTGTGAGACAGCAGTGCTAACCAGTGTCACCGTGCTGTTAATTGCGCAACAGATCCTCAGTGGAGTCAATCAACAACACAATGGCTGGAATATTCTAGTCTCGCACGCCCCGCTACCACTGCCAGTGAAAACAGAGAATTTGTCACTCAGCCAAATCTCCATTCAATGCAGCAGAACTGGATGATCCCAGCAGTGGGCGAGGTCAGAGAATCCCAGCCAATGTCATCTCTGACATAAAAACAGTTCCGTAAAAGCCTGAAGAGGGCACTCAAATCCATCTCCCATTACGCTACTCAACACATTGTTGATGAAGACATTGGACAGGAATCATGACAATCTTGCCTCAAATTCACTTTCAACTGTGATAGATTAAATTGGTCTCTCAGCTAGTTTTGCACAGATCTTGGATTGGAGCACACATTTCAGGTAAAAGCCAAGATTTTGCCATGTACGCCCATAGCTTCCAGTTTCTCCATGAAGACTGCACACATACTAGGCCCAAAGCCTTGTAGAATCAGAAACCATGGACATAGGATTCCCAGAACCTTGCTGTGATTTGTACAAAAGAAAGAATTTGCCCTATATATTCCTCATAATAGCAGCATCCAGCCTATCCGTTTCAATCCCTGCCAAACATATCTGAAAATAACCCGAAGAACCACTTTACAAATCATTGAAAAATCAATGAGGTTCTGTGGTCCATTCTCATTCGTACCTACCTTCCTGTCAAAGAAAACGCAACCGTGTTCCAGAATACCATGGCTGGTGCCTCAAAGAAAATCTTATTTAACAGACTCGTATTCAAGGTGAATTGACAGTTCCTTGTTCTGTTCTACGAAACATCGTAAGATGTTTAACAACACCAGGTTCAAGTCCAACAGGTTTATTTGGTAGCAAAAGCCACACAAGCTTTCGGAGCTTCAAGCCCCTTCTTCAGGTGAGTGGGAATTCTGTTCACAAACAGGGCATATAAAGACACAGACTCAATTTACATGAATAATGGTTGGAATGCGGATACTTACAGCTAATCAAGTCTTTAAGATACAAACAACGTGAGCGGAGAGAGCATCAAGACAGGCTAAAAAGATGTGTATTGTCTCCAGACAAGACAGCCAGTGAAACTCTGCAGGTCCAGGCAGGCTGTGGGGGTTACAAATAGTGTGACATGAACCCAATATCCCGGTTGAGGCCATCCTCGTGTGTGCGGAACTTGGCTATCAGTTGCTGCTCAGCGACTCTGCGCCATCGTGTGTCATGAAGGCTGCCTTGGAGAACGCTTACCCGAATATCAGAGGCCGAATGCCCGTGACCGCTGAAGTGTTCCCCAACAGGAAGAGAACAGTCTTGCCTGGTGCTTGTCGAGCGGTATTCATTCATCTGTTGTCACAGCATCTGCATGGTTTCCCCAATGTACCATGCCTCGGGACATCCTTTCCTGCAGCGTATCAGGTAGACAACGTTGGCCGAGTTGCAAGAGTATGTACCGTGTACCTGGTGGATGGTGTTCTCACGTGAGATGATGGCATCCGTGTCGATGATCCGGCATGTCTTGCAGAGGTTGCTGTGGCAGGGTTGTGTGGTGTCGTGGTCACTGTTCTCCTGAAGGCTGGGTAGTTTGCTGCGGACAATGGTCTGTTTGAGGTTGTGCGGTTGTTTGAAGGCAAGAAGTGGGGGTGTGGGGATGGCCTTGGCAAGATGTTCGTCTTCATCAATGCTCATTGAAGGCTCCGGAGGAGATGCCGTAGCTTCTCCGCTCCAGGGAAGTACTGGACGAAACATCACCATTCCCCCTCTCCTCACCAACAAGTGCTTTTAGCAATTAGTGTTGAAAAGTTGGCCATGCTGCAAATTTACCTTTAAAGTTTATTTATTTGTCACAAGTAAGGCTTACATTAACACCGCAATGAAGCAACTGTGAAATTGTCATAGTCACCACCCTATGGCACTTGTTCAGGTTAATGCACCTAACCAGCACGTCTTTCAGAGTGTGGGAGGAAACCGGAACACCCGGAGGAAACCCACGCAGACATGGGGAGAATGTGCAAACATACAGACAGTGACCCACACAGACAGTGGCCCAAGCCGGGAATCGAACTCATGTCCCTAGCGCTGTGAGGCAACAGTGCTAACCATTGTGCCACCATGCCACCCCTAAAACAGTAAACACTAAAACACTAAAGTGCGGAGCCAATTCTCATCACTGAACCAGTACATTAAAGCTTTTTTGTGCAGGATGCTGCAATCATGTTTCCAATTTGTACACCAAATGGCCTCCTTCTATCCTGCATCCTGGAAGGACTGTTCGCTTCAGTGAATGGTTATAGAATGCAGATTTGTTTTTTCTCACTGATCATGTTAGTTCTTGTTGATTCCGTCAGACTATAACTGAAAGCTGAAACATAAGCAAACATTTGAACGAGATTGGAGGAATAAAAAAATTTGGAAATCAGATATTTGCCCTGCCCTTTTTATAAATCCTAACTCCATTGAAATGTTTACTTTCAGTTTTGATGAAATGTTACGCCCAGAATGTTACTCTGTCCCGTCACATAACCGGTGCTGACAAACCTGCTTCGGATTTCATTATATTGGCTACTGCTGGTTAGGTACAGGCCAGAAACCTTGTGGCACAGTGGTAGCCCCCCCCCCCCCCCTCACTACAGCTGGCCCAGAAGCTCCAGGTTCGAGTCCAACGCCAAGACTTGTTGGCCATAGAAGGAGTGTTCAACATGGTTCAACAGGCTGATAACCAGCTTGGTAATCTTTCCCCCATTATTCTCCAAAGAGGAAAGAAATCAGTATGTGTGTATGAAGACGCAAAAACAACGGCCTGCAGGGAAAGGCTTTTCTACTGAAAGCTGGCAGCATGAAGGCTGACTACATCTGGATACTTGAAGCTGAATGTTTCTGTCAGTCACCGGATGAAGAAGCAGCAGGGTATAAATCAAAAGGAAGATTTGGATAGCACCTTTAATGACCCAGGAACACCCCAAAGCACTTTACAACAAGGAAGTCTAGTCTCCCTTGCAGGAAACTTGACTCCCATCTTAACATTTCCTTCTTGGTAGAGGGGGCGAACTCAGAGTCCTTACAGCATCCTTCCTCAGATTGAAAGTGCCATGCCCTTCACGTGACTGCAAGCTTTCCAGTGATCCATCTACACATAACAGCAAAACAGGAAGTGCCTAACTTTACTTAACAAGGGAAGCTAATGGATCAAACTGAGAGGGAAAATCAATAGATCAATGCGATCAAGATGGATGAATAATTATTTTTAAAAGCAAGGCTTTAATATTGTCCCGGCTGTGATGACTTCAGCCAGGCTAATGAGGTTTGCTTGCTAGAGTATGAACTACCTGGGGCGGCATGGTGGCACAATGGTTAGCACTGTTTTCTCACATCACCAGGGAACGATTCTGACCTCAAGTCACTGTCTGTGTGGAGTTTGCACGTTCTCCCTGTGTCTGCGTGGGTTTCCTCTGGGTGCTCTGGTTTCCCCCCACAGTCCTAAGGTGTGCAGGTTAGGTTGATTGGCCATGCTAAATTGCCACATCATGAACACGAAAAGAGGTACCTGATTAATCTTAACTGATGGTTAAATCAGGGAGCCTCATGCTCCCTATTTAAAGCAGGTGTGTCAGACTCCCAGCCTGCATTTAGCAGGGAGCAACTGGAGAGCTGGCTGTGTACAGGTGTATGGTGTAAATAAAGTAACTTGGTGATGGGACTTTCGCCTCCGTGGAGTTATTACACGGCCAATATTTTTAACCAACATAACATTAAAAAAGCGACTTATTTGATCGTTTGTATTGCTCTCTGTGGGAGCTTGCTGTGTTCAAATTGGCTGCTACATGTCCTGCACCACGACAGCAACTAGACTTCTTGTCTATAACCTTCAATTTGAGATGTTAGGAGCTTGTGACAGGCATTAAAAGATCACACATCTTTCTTTACTAATCAGAAGGTAATGACATGCAGCTTAGAATGCAGTGGAATTGTTGTTACTGTTCCTCTGCAAAACCATTCATAACCTTACAATATTGAGCATAGGACTGATTCTGCAATCTGCTACTTCTAATGAGGAAGGGTAAATGCAGGTACTGCAGGTTTAAAAACCAAAACCTTGCCGCACAGTTTTCTGCCGGCTTCCTGAGCTGCCTCGCTGTCAGTGCATCACCACTCAGTGAAACACAATCAGCTCTCATCTTCCAGCTCTGTGCTGGTAATCCAATGTCTTTTTCATCCATATGGTAACTTTAAAGGGCATCAGTCTTAGTTACAATAAAGACTACGGGTGGGTTTTTCCAGCCGCGCTCCCCCCCATAACTGGAAAATCCCACCCAAGGTCAATGGACCTTTGCGTGGTCCACCCCCTGCCTGCTACGATTCCTGTTTCTCCCCTTACATTTGTATTTATATAGCAAGGCATCATATCCTGAGGACAAGTCAAAGGGCTGGATTTTCTCTACCAAGCTTGAATGGGGAAATCTCCAGGCTAGGCAGCCCCACCTCTGTAGAAAGGGTGCGGCCACACACAATCTTCACTTTTGGGAGGGAGGTGCAGGATTAAATTAGCCTCTAGAAGCAGATCAGAGGCAGCAACAGGGATTGGCATATGCCAAAGTGGGCTGGATAGGATGCCCAACTTGGTTCTCTGAGATTTTGCCTCCGTTGCTTTACAAGTTTCTAGACCCTCTAATCCTTACCCCTCACACCCTCCACTTCACAAGCACCCTTCTCCATGAACCTCTAAGCCCCTTCCATGCCCTGTCTGCCCATACACTGCTGCAGGAATTCCTCTGGGTAGTGCTCTTGGCCTCAGCATCTTCAGCTGCTTCATCAAAGACCTTTCCTCCATCATAAGGTCAGGAATGGGTTGTTCGCTGAGGACTGCGCAATGTTCAGCACCTGGACAACATTTAGGGCAGAATTTTGCGGCCCCTCCCAGTGGGATCTTCCATTCATGCCGAAGCCAATGGACAAGCATTTTCCAGTCCTGCTGCTGCCGCTGCTATGAGGGGGTAATAAAAGTCCACCCTTGGGCTTGAGCTGATATGTGGCAAATACAAGTGCCATGCAATGAACATCTTCAACAAGAGAGAGTCTAACTGCCTTTCCTTTGGACTTTACAACATTACTAACATCAAATGTCCTACCATTAACATCCTGGGAGTCACCATTGACCAGAAATTTAACAGGAACAGCCATACAAAAATATAGTCGGAGAGTTTTGCAGCACAAAAAGAGGCCCTTTGGCCCATCATGTCTGCACTGGCCATCAAGCATCTATCTATTCTAATCCCATTTTCCAGCACTTGGTCCATAGCCTTGTATGCTATACCATTTCAAGTGCTCATTTCTAAATGTTTCTTAAACGTTGTGAGGGTTCCTGCTTCTACCATCCTTTCAGGCAGTGATTTCCAGGTTCCCAACACCCTCTGGGTGAAAAAGCTTTTCCTCAAATTCCTTGGGTGAAAATCCTGGAACTCTCTCACTAACAGCACTGTGGGTGCTCCTACACTTCAAAGACCTCTACCATTCTGGAAGGCGGCACACCACCACCTTCCTTTGGGGAAAAATGCCATGAGATCTTTTACATTTACCTGTCTTTGCTTAAAATTTGATTGAAAGATGGGGGTAAATTTTTCAGTCCCGCCCGCGGCGGGAATCATTGCAGGCGGAACAGAAAATTTGGATAAACCATTTGAAAGTGTGTTGACCTTGGGCAGGAATTTCCCGTCTCGGGGTGGGCGGGACTGGAAGATTCCTCCATGGTAACTCTGACCGCCCAGTACTCCCTCAGATCAGAGAATCGTAAAGCTGGATTTTACTAGGTGTCAACAAGATGTCAATTGGGAGCCCAACCACAAAATAGCCAGCTGCCTCACAGCCATTTTATGCTCGGTGGGGGTTAATTGGCTCAGGGTAAGACCTGCTGCCATCTGGTAGCTCCAGCAGTGCCAGGTTCAAGCAGTGGCCACCTGCGGGACTACAACCAGAGCTGGGAAAGAGGAGGTTACGGAATCCAGACCTCAGGTAAGTTGGGAGTATTGGTATGGACTGGCTTGCTGGTCCCAGCAAGGGTTGTGAGGGCGTTCAGGGACTGGGTTTAAAAGGCCAGAGGAATAAGGTTAAAAGGGACTTTGTCGGGGTATGTCTCCTATAGGTGTAGGCCATTCCCCACTTGACCTGGGCCTCCTCCTGCTGCGAGTAGCGTTGGGGGCTGGATGAGCTACTCAATGGACTCAAGAGTGGGCAGTAAGCCTCTATTGGCCTGCTAAAGTGAGAGATAGGTCAGGGATGGACAGGAAGGTAGTGAGTAGGCCACACTCTGCATTGTACGAGTGTCCAGCCTCCAAATATATCAGTGGAGGACCATGAAAACCAGGCCACAGAATGGTTATGACAACACAGATGGAGGCCACACTGGTTCCCCGAAAGAATAATTTAGCCTGCCCTACTCCCAGATCCTATCCTATTGCCCGACACTTTTCTTCCCTTGAGGAGATTATTCAATTCCTTTTGAAAGCTATGATTGAATCTACCTCTGCCACCCTTTCTGGCAGCACATTCCAGATCTTAACCACTTAGGGACGCAAGGCCGATTTTGCTGGCAAAACTGGACCGGCAAGGTCGTGAGAGGTGAGAAACCGAGCGCGAACCCAATTTTTCACCATTCGCCCTACCTGACTGGCTCGCCATGCCATTGGACCGTCATGGTGAGCCGGTATGTTCACGCCCAATGAGTTTAGATTAGCAGGGAACATAAAAGGCAATTCACCTGTCATTTGTTCTTAAGCTTTACTTTGCAGAGCACTGCCCCTTGCTCTGCTATGAACACATTCTGCTATCTTATCTTAATGCTACTATCAGCACCTTCTTTAGTCTTTAACACTGTCATTAACACTACCTTCAGCTTGTGTCCATGACATCTTTACTGAGCTCCCACCTATCACTGACCTTCTGTAATGCTCCACCTGTTTCACTCCCTCTTAAACAGCAGCAAATCCATCACATTTCACCCTCTAGTTATGTGGACTCAAAACGTTAACTCTGTTTCTCCACAGCAGTTCCTGTTTTTATTTCAGATTCCCAGCATCTGCAGTATTTTGCTTTTATTCTGGATGGGTTGCATCCTGGGTCGCTGAGGGCAGTAAGGGGAAATTGTGAAGACTTCTGTCACAGTTTTCCAATCCCTTTTAGATATTGGGTTAATGCCAGAAGACGAGTGAATTGCAAGGGTTCAAAAGAGGAGAGGGGCAAGTCTTGACAACAGCAGTCCAACCAGCCAGTGGTGGGGAAGCCTTTAAAGATAATGAAGTGATATAAGGGGATATTGATAGATCAAGTGAACAGGCAAAACTGTAGCAGATGGATTGGAATCTAAGCAAGTATGATTTGATTTGATTTGATTTATTATTGTCACATGTATTAACATACAGTGAAAAGTATTGTTTCCCGCACGCTATACAGATAAAACATACCATTCATAGAGAAGGAAATGAGAGAGTGCAGAATGTAGTGTTACGGTCATAGCTAGGGTGTAGAGAAAGATCAACTTAATGCAAGATAAGTTCATTCAAAAGTCTGACAGCAGCAGGGAAGAAGCTGTTCTTGAGTCGGTTGGTACGTGGCCTTAGACTTTTGTATCTTTTTCCCGAAGGAAGAAGGTGGAAGAGAGAATGTCTGGGGTGTGTGGGATCCTTAATTATGCTGGCTGCTTTGCCGAGGCAGCGGGAAGTGTGGACAGGGTCAATGGATGGGAGGCTGGTTTGCATGATGGATTGGGCTACATTCACAACCTTTTGCAGTTTCTTGCGGTCTTGGGCAGAGCAGGAGCCATACCAAGCTGTGATACAACCAGAAATAATGCTTTCTATGGTGCATCTGTAAAAGTTGCTGAGAGTCATAGCTGACATGCCAAATTTCCTTAGTCTTCTGAGAAAGTAGAGGCGTTGGTGGGCTTTCTTAACTATAGTGTTGGCATGGGGGGACCAGGACAGGTTGTTGGTGATCTGGACACCTAAAAACTTGAAGCTCTCGACCCTTTCTACTTCGTCCCCGTTGATGTAGACAGGGGCATGTTCTTCTTTACGCTTCCTGAAGGCAATGACAATCTCCTTCATTTTGTTGACATTGAGGGGGAGCTTATTGTTGCCACACCAGTTCACCAGATTCTCTATCTCATTCCTGCACTCTGTCTCGTCATTGTTTGAGATCCGACCCACTACGTCAACAAACTTGAAAATTAAATTGGAGGGGAATTTGGCCACACAGTCAGAGGTGTATAAGGAGTACAGTAGGGGGCTGAGAACACAGCCTTGTGGGGCACCGGTGTTGAGGATGATCGTGGAGGAGATGTTGTTGCCTATCCTTACTGATTGTGGTCTGTGAGTTAGGAAGTTCAGGATCCAGTCGCAGAGGGAGGTGCCAAGGCCCGGATCACGGAGTTTGGAGATGAGTTTTGTGGGAATAATAGTGTTGAGGTTCTTCATTTTGGACTGAAAGAGGATAGGTCAGAGTGCTTTCCAGATGATATGAAGTTAAATACAGTGAATGTTCAAAGAGACTTGAGGGTTCAGGTGCATAGATCTTTAAAATGCCACAAACAGGTGCAGAAAATAATCCAGAAGGCGAATGGAATGCTGGCCTTTATATCGAGAGGACTGGAATGTAAGGATGCAAAACATATGCTGCAGCCGTACAAAACCCTGGTTAGACCCCACTTGGAGTCACCGTGGGCAGATCTGGGCCCCACATCTTAGGAAGAATATATTGGCCTTGGAGGGAGTGCAGCGTAGATTTACAAGAATGATACCTGAACTTCAGGGGTTAAGTTATGAGGAGAGATTATACAAATTAGACCTGTTTTCTCTAGAATTTAGAAGGTTAAGGTCTGATCTGATTGATACTAACAGGAAAAGACAGAAGCCAGAATTCTCCCAAAAAAATTCAAAGTGTCGAATTTGGATGAAAACTGGAGTGATTCATGTTGGTTTTTTCAGTGGGAGTTCGGAAACAAATCTCCATCCTCTGTGCACTGCAGAGGTCACTAGTGTGTATATCATTATAAATCAGTGCACGGGGCCTATTCCCGCTGGAGAGGCCAGCAGCATAGCGCTGGGCGGGCCACTATGCATGTGCCAATCTGTTAGCACCAAGATCGGCGCATGGGCAGCATCCTCACACTGCCAGCCTCCTGATTGCTGGCCAGCCCCGCGATCCCTGCATTGCCAGCCCTCCGACACCCTCCCCGCCCCCCTCATGGCCCGATTGCTCCCCCCCCCCACCCCGACTATTCCCGGGCCAGCCCCGAGCACCTCCAATTCCACCGATCTCCAGCTCTCCACCCCTGACAGCGCCAAACCCTCCCAAATCCCGACCCCTCCCACCGCATTCCCGACCTCTCCAGCAGGCTGAACCCCTCCCCACATCCCCCCCACCCCGCCCCAATCACTGGCCTTTCTCCTTCCCCATTGATCCTGCCTGCAGAGTGGCAGCACGACCACCCCACCCCCACTGATTGCCCCCATAAGGCCCTGTCCCCATCAAGCCCTGCCCCCCCCCCCCCCCCCACAATCCCCACAAAGCCCTTGGCTCTGCTCCATACCCGATGGGCATTGGCACTTTGCCTGTTGGGCAGTGCCAGGAGGCACACTCTCACAGCACCCAACCCTCTGGGGGTCCCTCATTGCTCCCCCTTCACTCCAATGGGATCAGGCCGCTAGCTTCCCAAAAGTGGGGAGCTAATGTATTCCCCGCTGGAGTCAAATACTCCTGGGGGGAGGGGAGGGAGGGAGGTGGGGCTGAGAGGCTAGCCTCTGGCCCAGATGTTACACCACCGGAAATCCAGCACTAAGAGGCGCTATCAGGGTGGTAATGCATGCGCAAAACCCACGCATTGGCCGCCGCGAGATTTTTCTGGCCTGCTGCGCTAAAAGATGATGCAGCAGAATGGGAGAATCACCCCCAGGGTAGGTAAGAAACTGGGCTGGATTTCACAGCCTCACCCCCAAAACTGTAAAATCCCGCCCAAGGTCAATGGACCTTTTCATGGTCCGCCCCTCACCCACTCCGATTCCCACGGCAGGCAGGGCGGTAAAACTGCAGCCAGTATTTCCACTGGTTGAAGTTTCTGGAACTGGGAAGCATAGTGTAAAAACTAGGGCCAGATTGTTCAGGAGGGATGTTAGGAAGCATTTCTACACACAAAGGGTGGGAGAGGTTTGGAATGCTCTTCCTCAAATGGCAGTTGATGCTAGATCACTTCCTATCTTTAAATCTGAGATAGATACATTTTTGTTACGCAAAAGGTATTAAGGGATATGGGCCCAAAGCAGGTGGATGGAGTTAGGTCACAGATCAGCCATGGTTTCATTAAATGGCGGAAGAGGCTCGATGGGCTGAATGGCCATTCCTGTTCCTATGCCCAATCCATCAAGCAAACCAGCCTCCCATCCATTGACTTTGTCTACACTTCCTGCTGCCTCGGCAAAGCAGCCAGCATAATTAAGGACCCTATGCACCCTGGACATTCTCTCTTCCACCTTCTTCCTTCGGGAAAAAGATACAAAAGTCTGAGGTCACGTACCAATCGCCTCAAGAACAGCTTCTTCCCTGCTACTGTCAGACTTTTGAATGGATTTAAGTTGCATTAAGTTGATCTTTCTCTGCACCCTAGCTATGACTGTAACACTACATTCTGCACTCTCTCGTTTCCTTCTCTATGAAAGGTATGTTGGTCTGTATAGTGCACAAGAAACAATACTTTTCACTGTATATTAATACATGTGACAACAATAAATCAAATCAAATCAAAAAACTCAAAAAGGAATTATTGATAAGAATTGTTCAGCAGCCGATACATAAAAGGTTAAGAGGAGATTGATGGAGGTGTTCAAAATTAAAAATGGTTTTCACCAAGTAAAGAAGACTTTAGATAGGTAAACGTGATTGGCGCAGGCTTGGAGGGCCGAAGGATCTGTTCCTGTGCCGCACTGTTCTTTGTAAAACAAACACATTGTAGAATGTCCAAAAGGATAATGATTTAAGGTGCTGGCAAAAGAACCAGGGGAAACATCAGGACATTTTGTTTGTGCAAGTTGTCCTGATCTGGAATGCAGCGCCCAAAGGGTGGATTCAATAGTAAAAGAATTGAATAAATATTTGAATGTAATAATATTACAAGGCCATGGGGACAGTCTTGGGGACTAGGATTATTTGAACATCTCATTCGAAGAGATAGCACAGTCATTATGGGCCAAAAGGCCTCCCTCTATGGTTTAATATTGCATGATGTTCCTTGAACTGTACTCTTTGAATATTAGCGCTTATCTAATTATGTTGGTATACAGTTATTTTGTATGCTAATTCACTTTTGTACATTAAATGGGCTAGTATCTATTAACAACGAGGACAAAATAATTTCCAGTGTATAGCTGGTACAATTACCACAAGTCGCCAGTAGGTGGTGATATATGCAAATATTGCAAATGAGTTTGTGAGAAACAGAAGGAAATCATAGAATCATAGAAACCTTACAGTACAGAAAGAGGCCATTCGGCCCATCGAGTCTGCACCGACCACAATTCCACCCAGGCCCTACCCCCATATCCCTACATATTTTACCCGCTAATCCCTCTAATCTACGCATCCCAGGACACTAAGGGGCAATTTTTAACCTGGCCAATCAACCTAACCCGCACATCTTTGGACTGTGGGAGGAAACCGGAGCACCCGGAGGAAACCCACGCAGACACGACGAGAATGTGCAAACTCCACACAGACACAAATGCCTCAGGTTGCGGGCAATCCCACTCTGCTGATGCCCATTGTGCATTTTCAGTGTAATTGTCAGCTTGGCTCAGTGGTGGAGCTCTTGTCCCCGAGTTAGAAGGTCCTACATTCATCGTCACTCAAGTACATGAGCACATTTCTTTCATTCTCCCTTTGGACGTGAGCTTTGCTGGCTAGGCCAGCATTCTTGGTGCCCATCCCTAATCTAGACTGACAGTACAGCATAGTAGTGAGGGGTGTGCTGCATTGTCAGTTCATTGTGCTGTGTGTCAGTGTGATGTATATTTCACTCACATATAAACTGTGTATTTAAGTAAATGGTGTGTATTCTTTGTCAATTTGTAATGTACCCATTTGCGATATGACATATAAATATAATTTTCTTATTTGACACATGCATTTTATTATATTAAAACCAATAATCGGAGGTCTTGCGAATATTTACTACAAATCTGTGGTAATATAAAGAACTCTGATAGCACAAGCTAATTAATTGTTTTCTTCAGCTCATTGGCACAGTCAGTGAATCCCCAGGGTGCTGACAGTCAGATAAATAATTATTAACTTCCTACAAAATAGTGTCTTTCAACATCTAATTGTTGAATGGATTATATACAGTCTGCTGGATTTCCCTGTAACTCGGAATGGGATAAAGGGTTTAGAATGTTATTTGCTTTGAGGTAACAACAGGAGCAGATGTTTTAACTGATATTTTTTAACAGGGCAGAAACCCACAGCAAAGCCAAGTTGGTAAAGAGTGACTTGAGGGCATCAATCACTATCACAGCCTCTGACTAATCTTGTCTTTAAGATTTAGTTGTTGTGTACAGCCAGTATTTTTTGCGTGATATTTATAGTGGACTATGGCCTGTGTGTTACCACCCAGACTGCTGTGAGGACAGAGCCACACAGTTTAGCAGTAATGTTGGGTCTGAACTCAATCGGCCTTTCACGCTGCTATTGGCTTCATCATCCCTCCTTTCGCTTATCTTTTAAAACTGTGTTTCATCCAAGACTTGAATTCTGCTTCTATATTTGGGGAGCTGTCTCTCTCTCTCTCTCTCTCTGACAGGCTGGGTGGGATTTTCTGGCCGCACTCGTTCCAAAACCGGAAAATCCTACCCAAGGTCAACAGACCTTTCCATGGTCCGCTCCTCGCCCGCTTCAATTCCCATGGTGGGTGGAATGGGAAAATTCATCCCCCGAGACTGGATTGGTGTAATAACACCCAGGACTTACATGGGGAAATCCCTGTGTGACCTCCCAGTAGGACTTGTAGAATCTGAGTTGGAATGGAATGGATTCATGGAATGGAATGGAATCCTACAGTGCAGAAGGAGGTCATTCTGCCCATCGAGCCTGCACCAACAACAATCCCATCCTGGCCCCATCCCCCATAACCCACTCCTAATTCCCCTGACATTACGGGGCAATTTAGCATGGCCAATCAACCTAACCCACACATCTTTGGACAGTGGGAGGAAACCGGAGCATTTGGAGGAAACCGATGCAGACACGGGGAGAACGTGCAAACTCCACACAGACATTCACCCAAGGTCAGAATTGAACCTGGGTCCCTGGCACTGTGAGGCAACAGTGCTAACCACTGTGCCACCTTGCCGCCCTTCCTGGGTGATTGGTAATTACCTTACCAGGTGGAATTTCTAAAGCAGGCCCCTGAGTGGGTCCATTATTGTAACCTCCCAGTTGGGACTTGTCTGTGTTTACTACAAGCTTGTTGTTTTGCTTTAATTTTACTTTGTGCACTGTTCCTTTACAGCTGACTCCTGAGTTGTTACAATAGGCTACAATGTTGATTGCCTGATGGGCACTTGCTCTCACACCCTGGACCCACTGGTATTTTCTCTGTCAGTTAGAATAAAGATTCTTCCTTTTACCTTGAGAGCTACATTGCTGTTCACATGTCTATATTGTATTTTCACTATATTGTTACCCAAGGTTAAATTGGTAGCACTCTCACCTTTCAGGAGGCTGTGATGCAACTCACATTCCAAAAATTTGAGCATCGAATCCAGGCTGGCACAGAACTGAGGGAAGGACCTGTACTGCTAGATATCAGCTACACCACAGACAGGTAATGCTGTAACCCCCGAGTCAGAAGGTTGTGAGTTGCAGTTCCACGCTGAGGGTGGGATTTTCTGACCTTTCCCACTGGTGGGATCATCTGGTCCCCCTGAAGGCGCAACTCCCCTGCCCCACGCCCTCGCCCACGCGACACCTTCCCCAGCGGCGCTGTAGCGAGCAACGCAAGTGGCCACTGACTTTGGCGGCGATCTTGCCAGCGGCAAGCTGCCTCTGCCTTGGGAAAACACACCGTGGAGTGTGGGGGGGGGGGGGGGGGGGGGGGAGGGCTAGAAAATCCTGGCCCAAGACTTAAGCATAAAAACCAAGGCTAACACTCCAAAGAACTAGTGATCTATTCGAGGTGCTATCATTCAAATGAGATGCTAAACTGAAAGCCTGTAAACCCTCTTGAGTGGATGTAAAATATTCCTTGGGGCTATTTTGAAGAAGAGTGGGGGAGGTATCCCTGGTGTCCTGGCCAATATTTATGCCTCAGTTATTATCTCAGAAACAGATTATCTGGGTCACTATCACGTTGATGTTTGTCGGAGCTTTCTGTCTGCAAATTGGCTGCTGTGTTTTTCCAACAGCGACAGCACTTCAACAGTGCAGTACTTTCATTGACTGTATAGATCTTTCAGGTGTCTGCTTTTTGTGAAAGGCGCTATATAAATGCAAATATTTCCTTTCTCTCAACAGTAGAAAAAAATTGCCATTTCAATGGAATATGCTTTAATGGGTTTCCCTCATAATTAAGTGCTGGAAAATCTAAAGCAGAATACACTAATCCTAGTCGATAAAAAGCTTAAAATCAGACTAGTTTATTTATTAGTATCACAGGTAGGCTTACATTAACACTGCAATGAAATTACTGTGAAAATCCCGTAGTCGCCACACTCTGGCACCTGTTCGGGTACACTGAGGGAGAATTCAGTATGGCCAATGTTCCTAACCAGCACGACTTTCAGTCTGTGGGAGGAAACTGGAGCACCCGGAGGAAACCCATGCAGAGAATGTGCGGACTCCACACAGACAGTGACCCAAGCCAGGAATTGAACACAGGTCCCTGGTGCTATGAGGCAGCAGTGCTAACCACCGGGCCACCATGCTGGGGAGATTGAATGACTGGGTTGCCTTGAGGATGATATCATCATGGGAACCTGTTGTGTTGAGCACGTATTTGCCTCTGCTTTTGGTGCAGTGAGTGGCGTCTCTGAGTCTGATGTTCCACGTTCGGGTACCACCCCAGGATTGGACAGCTCTGGAAAAGTGGGTTCATAACATGACCAAATAAGTTGAGTATCAACTTGCAAAATCCTTCCAGCACACGCCAATGAGAGGCGGTTAGAACGGGAGAGATCCCTGGCCATCCATGTGACGGAAAGAAAGTAGGATCCTCCATCACCTCTACTCACTCTGCTACCACCTCGCCCTTTGTGCATCATTGGATTCAAAACTGCAACATTACCTTATCGTGGATGATGATTAAACTGGGTACCGATGCTGAATTGTATCCCTCACTTGACCACTTTTCTCAGACGGAATGTCGGTCAAAATCATTTGAATGAGGTTTGTGATGTGCCACTGAGACATGAGGTCAGAAAAGAAACAAGTTTGCAGTCTGTTTGAGGTCAGCGAGGTGGCCACAAATTTTTCTGGTTACATACACCCCAATGACACACCTATGTGTATATGTCAACCTACATTCATAGAATCCTACAATGCAGAAGGAGGCCACTTGGCCCATCAAGTCTGCACTGACCACAAATCCACCTAGACCCTATCCCCATGATTTGCCCTAGCTAGTCCACCTGACACTAAGGGGCAATTTAACATGGCCAATCTACCTAACCCACACATCTTTGGACTGAGGGAGGAAACCAGAGCACCCGGAGGAAACCCATGCAGACACGGGGAGAACGTGCAGGCTCCACACAAGCCGGGAATCAAACCCAGGTCCCTGGCACAATGAGACAGCAGCACTAACCACTGTGCCACCGTGCCGCCTGTTAATGCTTGCTAACAGAAATCAATACATAAGTTAAATTTTGACTTTGAGTGTCCCTTTTTGCTTTGATGATTCGAGAATGTTTTTTTCTGCAGGTACGAGACCAGGGGAATTTCGAGCGACTGGTTTTTCTGTCTCATTCTTTCATGGGAAGTGGAGTGATTCATGCAGTTTCCTGCCACACGGTTTCACAGAACAAAGAACAATACAGCACAGGAAGAGGCCCTTCGGCCCTCCAAGCCTGCACCGATCATGTGTTCCTAACTAGACCATTGGTCTAGACCGTCTATTCCCAGTCTGTTCATGTGGCTATCTAGATAAGTCTTAAATGATCCTAGCGTGTCTGCCTCAACCACCTAGCTCGGTAGTGCATTCCAGGCCCCCACCACCCTCTGTGTAAAATACGTCCCCCCGCATATCTGTATTGAACCTTGCCCCCCTTACCTTGAACTTGTGACCCCGTGTGTTTGTCATTTCACTATCAAGAGCCAGCAAGCAGTAAGCAAAGCAAATTGTGGCTGAACTGTGGGCAGTCACTCGAAACCACATGCTTAGGCTTGTGTTCTCAAGAACATCCTGAACCTTTAGAGTTGTATGACACAAAAAGAGGCCCTTTGGCCCATCATGTCTATGTTCACCCCAATCCAACGCCGGCATCTCCACATCATGACCATCATGTCTGCACCAGCCAACAAGCATCCATCTATTCTAAAACCCATTTTCCAGCACTCGGTCCATCGCTTTGTAGGCTATGATGTTTCAAATGGTCATTTAAATGTTTGATGGGTGGCACAGTGGTTAGCACTGCTGCCTTACAGTGCTGGGGACCCGGGTTCAAATCCAGCCTTGGGTAACCTTGGTTAGGTGCATTGACCTGAGCGAGCACCGGAGTGTGGTGACTAGGGGATTTTCACAATAACTTCATTGCAGTGTTAATGTAAGCCTTACTTGTGACAATTAAATAAACTTTTTTTTTAGTTCTGTGTGGGCAGTCACTCTAAACCACATGCACATTCTCCCCGCGTCTGCGTGTGTTTCCTCTGGGTGCACCAGTTTCCTCCCACAGTTCAAAGATGTGCAGATTAGGTTGATAGAAACATAGAAACATAGAAAACCACAGCACAAAACAGGCCCTTCGGCCCTACAAGTTGTGCCGAACATATCCCTACCTTTTAGGCCTACCTATAACCCTCTACCCTATTAAGTCCCATGTACGCATCCAGGGGTCTCTTAAAAGACCCTATTGAGTTTGCCTCCACCACCACTGACGGCAGCCAATTCCACTCACCCACCACCCTCTGTGTGAAAAACTTCCCCCTAACATTTCCCTTGTACCGACACCCCAGCACCTTAAACCTGTGGCCTCGCGTAGCAGCCATTTCCACCCTGGGAAAAAGCCTCTGAGAGTCCACCCGATCTATGCCTCTCAACATCTTATATACCTCTATTAGGTCTCCTCTCATCCTACGTCTCTCCAAGGAGAACAGACCGAGCTCCCTCAGCCTATCCTCATAAGGCATGCCACTCAATCCAGGCAACATCCTTGTAAATCTCCTCTGCACCCTTTCAATCTTTTCCACATCCTTCCTGTAATGAGGCAACCAGAGCTGAGCACAGTACTCCAAGTGGGGTCTGACGAGGGTCTTATATAGCTGCATCATTATCCCCAGACTCCTAAACTCAATCCCTCGATTGATAAAGGCCAGCACACCATACGCCTCCTTAACCACCTCCTCCACCTGCGGGGCCGATTTTAGAGTCCTATGGACCCGGACCCCAAGGTCCTTCTGATCCTCTACAGTACTAAGAGTCTTTCCCTTAATATTGTACTCCTTCATCCCATTTGACCTGCCAAAATGGACCACTACGCATTTATCTGGGTTGAAGTCCATCTGCCACTTCTCCGCCCAGTCTTGCATCCTATCTATGTCCCTCTGTAACTTCTGACATCCCTTCAGACTATCCACAACCCCACCAATTTAGATAATGCTAAATTGCCCCCTAGTATCAGGAGGATTAGCAGGGTAAATAAGTGCGGTTATGGGGATAGGGCCTGGGTGGAATTGCTGTCGATGCAGACTCGATGGGCCAAATGGTCTCTTTCTGCACTGCAGGGATTTTATGGTTCTATTGTATGATTCAGGTGAGGAAAACGTATATTCAACTGAATTATTTGAACGACTAATTTTTAAAATAAAGAGAGAGAGTAGAATCTTGCAGTTCATCACTGTTCTGGGCACATTTTTCGATTGTTCAATTGGGTTACTCTGTTTCCTTTGAGAAATCCAAGGAAAACTTTGGATTTGCTATTTGCAAAATGCTGAAGAGAAAGTGCACCAATTCTGGTCACAACGAGGTTTATTTTCAGAACAGGAACGCAGTTCACGACCATAGCCAGATACAGGACATTTTCTGGTTCAGAGGTCAAATAAATGAGAAGCTGTCCAAGGCAGTATCTTAAATCCTTCCTTCATGTTTTTCTGAAGTTCACCACATGTTCCTCATCTGGGCCTGTTTTCTAACAACAGGGTACAGCAATCAGGAAGAATCATTCTGATAACAACTCTTTTCTTCCCATTGTATTACTGCTGTTTCCATCCCTCGTGGTTTACAGTAAGTGGTTTCATTAATGATATTGCTCAGAAGAAACAGACTTTTATCGTTCACGTCCTAACAATGTCCCTATTGTTTTAAGGTCAATTTGCTGCGCTTTGAGGCAAATTGATTATCACAGATAGATATTATTAACTCCTTCGTTGTCATAAAGTCTGTGCTTGTTTGTCTAAAACATACCAAAGCCTTATGATTCCACACAGCACAAAAGATTGCGAAATTCGAGGGGCTCATTTCATCCAGCACAAATCGAGAGGCGGCATGGTGGTTAGCATTGCTGCCTCACAGCGCCGGGGACCCGGGTTCGATTCCCGGCTTGGGTCGCTGTCTGTGTAGAGTCTGCACATTCCCCCCGTGTCTGCGTGGGTTTCCTCCGGGTGCACCGGTTTCCTCCCACAGTCCGAAAGACGTGCTGGTTAGGTGCATTGGCCGTACTAAATTCTCCCTCAGTGTACCCGAACAGACCCAGGAGTGTGGCGAGTAGGGGACTTTCACAGCAACTTCATTGCAGTGTTAATGTAAGCCTCCTCGTGACACTAATACATATTTAAAAACTTTACGCCCAGTTGTGTTAGAAGCCAGGACCTGCGAACAAAACTAGCCATGTCTACCGACTGAATTAATTATCATTTCAAGTTTCCTCTAATTGAGCCTGTTTGCTGCTCTTTGAAGGGATGTTAAAATGAAAGCAAAATCCTGCTGGGTGATGGGATCTGAAACAAAAACAGAAAATGCTCGAAAATCTCAGCAGGTCTGACAGCATCTGTGGGGAGAGAATAGAGCCAACATTTTAACGAAGGGTCGTCCTGACTTGAACCATTGGCTGTGTTCATATAATCATAGAATCACACAGTGCAGATTAGGCCCTTCAGCCCATCGAGTCTGCACTGACACATTAGAACCACCTGAACTCCCACCTAATCCCACCTGCCAGCACTTGGTCTGTAGCCCGGAATGTTATGACATTCCAAGTGCTCATCCAGATACTTTTTAAAGGTTGTAAGGCAACCCACCTGTGGTGGACCTCAGTTGTGCCTTTGTCCTATTTGGACCACCGTTGTGTGTTTGTCATACCTGGACACATCCCCTTCCGGTTTGGTTCCTCCCCTCGGCACCTAGTATAAAGGTGGCTGTCTCCTCCCCCTTGTTCAGTCCAGGTCGGTTATTTGTTGGGATCTGCTCCTGATTCTGTTGTGAATAAAAGCCTACACTTGTATTGGCACACCGGTAGTCTTTCGCCTTATTGATAGCGCATCAATTTTATTCACAACAGTTGACCAGCATGGCGCAGTTTCTAAAACCCGACAAGTTAGCATTAGACCCTCAAGAGGTTGGAGCCTCTGATAAATTTGATCATTGGTTGGACTGCTTCGAAGCATTCGTCGACACCACTACGGCCATCGACACCGACGACGCTAAACTCCACGTGCTCCGCGCCCGGGTAAGCGAAGCTGTCTACGGTATCTTCCGGGACGCTGCTACATACGCGAACGCTATCGAACTCATAAAAGGGCAGTTCCGAAAGAGCCCTAACGTGGTCTACGCCAGACATCTCCTAACTACCCGCAAGCAGCAGCCAGGAGAATCGTGCGCCCAATTTCTGCGTGCCCTGCGGGTCCTAGCTCGAGCTTGTGACTGTAAGGCTGTTACACCAGCTCAGAACACAGAGGACCTGATCCGCGACACCTATGTTGCGGGCATTGAGTCTACATACATCCGGCAGCGCCTGCTGGAACAAGATGACCTAGATCTCCGAAGAACAGTCACGATGGCTGAAACGCTAGAAGCGGCCTCTCACAATCTCGGGTCTTACCCTGCATCCCGTTCTATCGACGGCTCCACCGTGACGGCTGTTCCGGCAGGGCCCAAATGTTACTTTTGTGGCCTATCCAAGCACCCTCGGCGTCGCTGCCCGGCGAAGGACGCGATTTGCTCCGGATGCGGTAAGCTAGGCCACTTCGCTAAAGTCTGCCGGGCAAAGCCGCTTCCGAAGCCTCGTGGCGCCATGTGTGTTCCGTGGGCGCAGCCATCTTTAAGGCAGGCGGCGGCTGTGCACGAATCGCCATCTTTAATGCGGTCACCGGAAGTGCGGGAATCGCCATCTTTGATGCGGTCACCGGAAGCACGGGAATCGCCATCTTTGAGACTGGCATCAAGACGCGCCGAGCAGGAAGCTTTATCCGTGATGTCATCAGACGGGGACAAAGATGGATTTTTCTTGGATTTGATGGTGGCATCGATTTGCCTGGACCAGTCGCAGCCACATCAACTCTCCAAGTCAATAATGGAGATCAAGGTAAATGACCATGCAGAAAACTGCCTGTTCGACTGTGGGAGACACAGTAAGAAGTTTAACAACACCAGGTTAAAGTCCAACAGGTTTATTTGGTAGCAAAAGCCACACAAGCTTTCGAGGCTCTGAGCCCCTTCTTCAGGTGAGTGGGAATTCTGTTCACAAACAGAACTTATAAGACACAGACTCAATTTACATGAATAATGGTTGGAATGCGAATACTTACAACTAATCCAGTCTTTAAGAAACAAAACAATGGGAGTGGAGAGAGCATCAAGACAGGCTAAAAAGATGTGTATTGTCTCCAGACAAGACAGCCAGTGAAACTCTGCAGGTCCACGCAACTGTGGGAGTTACAAATAGTGTGACATAAATTCTGATTCTAGGATCGCATGATAATCATGCGATCTGATTCTAGGATCGCATGATTATCATGCGATCCTAGAATCAGAATTTATGTCACACTATTTGTAACTCCCACAGTTGCGTGGACCTGCAGAGTTTCACTGGCTGTCTTGTCTGGAGACAATACACATCTTTTTAGCCTGTCTTGATGCTCTCTCCACTCCCATTGTTTTGTTTCTTAAAGACTGGATTAGTTGTAAGTATTCGCATTCCAACCATTATTCATGTAAATTGAGTCTGTGTCTTATAAGTTCTGTTTGTGAACAGAATTCCCACTCACCTGAAGAAGGGGCTCAGAGCCTCGAAAGCTTGTGTGGCTTTTGCTACCAAATAAACCTGTTGGACTTTAACCTGGTGTTGTTAAACTTCTTACTGTGTTTACCCCAGTCCAACGCCGGCATCTCCACATCATGACTGTGGGAGCACAGAAAGTTTTATCCACCCTCGCACAGTGCGTCAATATGCCCTTCCCTTGCGACCCTGGAGCCAGACCATCTCCATGGCCTCGAATTCCCACTCGGTGGAGGTCCTCGGGTGCTGTTTGGTGACGTTGACGGTACAGGGCACAGTCTACGAGCATTTTCGGCTCCTCGTGCTGCCGCAACTCTGCACAGCTGTACTGCTGGGGTTAGATTTCCTCAGCCATCATAGGAGCGTCACCCTGCAGTATGATGACCCTTATCCCCCGCTCTCCATCTGCAAGGCGCCGTCACTGCAGCGCCCCTCGCGCACCACCTGCAGTCTCTCGACCCTCAAGATCACCCCCCCACCCTCTTATTTGATAACCTCACCCCGGATTATAGGCCTATAGCCACCAAAAGTAGGCGCTATAGTGCGGATGACCGGGCCTTCATTCGGTCTGAGGTACAACGTTTGCTCCGGGAAGGGATTATCCAGGCCAGCACCAGCCCCTGGAGGGCGCAAGTGGTCGTAGTTAAATTGGGGGAGAAACACCGCATGGTGATTGACTACAGCCAGACCATAAACAGGTATACCCAACTAGATGCGTACCCTCTTCCTCGTATCGCGGACATAGTCAACCGCATCGCGCACTATAGGTTTTTCTCTACGATCGATTTGAAATCGGCTTACCACCAGCTCCCTATCCGCTCGGAGGATCGCCCATATACTGCCTTTGAGGCGGACGGCCGCCTCTACCAGTTCCTCCGAGTCCCCTTTGGTGTCACCAATGGGGTCTCAGTTTTCCAGCGGGCCATGGATCAAATGGTAGACCAGCACGGGCTACGGGCCACTTTCCCGTATCTGGATAACATCACCATCTGCGGCCATGACCTGGAGGACCATGATGCCAACCTACAAAAATTCCTTCATACAGCCACTCTCCTGAACCTCACATATAATGAGGCGAAGTGTGTTTTCCGGACACGCTGCCTCGCCATCCTTGGGTACGTGATAGAAAATGGTGTCCTTGGCCCCAACCCAGCCCGTATGCGTCCCCTTATGCAGCTTCCCCTCCCTACTACCCTCAAAGCACTGAGGAGATGCCTGGGCTTCTTCTCCTACTATGCCCAGTGGGTTCCCCGTTACGCGGATAAAGCCCGTCCGCTTCTAAAATCGACCTCTTTTCCCCTGGCGGAGGAGGCCCGTCGGGCCTTCGATAACATCAAAGCGGACATCGCGAAGGCCGCGATGCACGCTGTGGACGAATCCATCCCATTCCAAGTGGAAAGTGATGCATCTGACTTTGCCCTAGCCGCCACCCTTAACCAGAGGGGCCGTCCGGTGGCCTTCTTTTCCCGGACCTTACAAGGCCCTGAGATTCGACACTCCTCGGTCGAGAAGGAGGCCCAGGCCATCGTGGAAGCCGTCCGGCACTGGCGCCATTATCTTGCGGGCCAACGATTCACCTTAATTACGGACCAGCGGTCAGTTGCCTTCCTGTTTAACACCAGGCAAAAGGGCAAGATTAAGAATGACAAGATCTTGTGGTGGTGGATTGAGCTCTCCACCTACAGATATGACATCATGTACCGGCCCGGGAAACTCAATGAGCCCCCAGATGCCCTGTCCCGTGGATCATGTGCCAGCGCCCAACTAGACCAGCTACAGTCCCTCCATAACGACCTCTGTCATCCGGGTGTCACCAGATTTTTCCACTTTGTCAAGTCCCGTAACCTGCCCTACTCCCTCAAGGAAGTCCAGATGATTACCAGGCAATGCAGGGTCTGCGCTGAGTGCAAACCGCAGTTCTACCGGCCAGGTAGGGCGCACCTTGTAAAGGCCATTCGCGCGTTTGAGCGCCTTAGCATTGATTTTAAAGGCCCCCTCCCCTCCTCTAACCGCAATGTTTATTTCCTGAATATCATTGACGAATACTCACGTTTCCCTTTTGCCTTCCCCTGCTCGGACATGACCACGGCTACAGTGATTCGGACCCTGACCACGCTCTTCACCCTGTTCGGCTTCCCAGCCTATGTCCATAGCGATCGTGGGTCCTCCTTCATGAGTGACGAGCTGAGGCAGTACCTGCTCGCCAAAGGCGTTGCCTCCAGCCGCACCACTAGCTATAACCCCAGGGGAAATGGTCAAGTAGAGCAGGAGAACGCAACCATCTGGAAGGCCGTTCTATTAGCGTTACGGTCTAGGGGCCTTCCAGTCAGCCGTTGGCAAGACGTCCTTCCGGACGCATTACATTCCATTAGGTCACTCATGTGCACAGCGACCAATACGACCCCTCACGAGCGGATGTTTTCGTTTCCCAGGAAGTCCTCCTCGGGTACTTCGCTCCCGGATTGGCTGATGTCTCTGGGGCCCGTCCTGCTTCAGAAGCATGTCCGGACCCATAAGGCAGATCCCCTGGTCGAGGAGGTCCAATTGCTCCACGCTAATCCTCAATACGCTTATGTAGCGTACCCTGATGGGTGGGAGGACACGGTTTCTGTCCGTGACTTGGCACCCGCGGGTGCCCCTGAGGTCACCACGTCCTTCCGCCCCACGGTCTCCCGTGTTGTCCACTCGGAGACTGCTACGCCTCTTCCTCCCTCAGTCCCTGTCTCCAATGTATTGCGCCCAGAGCCTGTTGCAGCCCCCCACCCCCCAGCTCCGGTTCCCACTGTTCCCCATACGCCACCAGGGCCACTGCTCACTCCTTTCGCCCCAGTGTGCAGCTCGCTTGAGTCGCCGAAGCCGTCGCCACGCAGTACCCGACGACTGGATGGGACGACGGATCGGTCCGCTTCACACCACCTGGCGCCTTCTCTCGACGCTCACTGTACGGAGCCTGGGCCGACATCGCTCCCTGCTCGGACGACTCTGCGACCTGCACTACGACGATCGCAACGGTGGATCAAGCCACCGGTTCGTCTGGATTTGTGATATTGTTTCCGTTTCACCCCAGTGTTGTTTTTTTTAAAGGAAGGGGTGAATGTGGTGGACCTCAGTTGTGCCTTTGTCCTATTTGGACCACCGTTGTGTGTTTGTCATACCTGGACACATCCCCTTCCGGTTTGGTTCCTCCCCTCGGCACCTAGTATAAAGGTGGCTGTCTCCGCCCCCTTGTTCAGTCCAGGTCGGTTATTTGTTGGGATCTGCTCCCGATTCTGTTGTAAACAAAAGCCTATACTTGTATTGGCACACCAGTAGTCTTTCGCCTTATTGATAGCGCATCACCACCTCCACCACCCTCCCAGGCAGCGCTTTCAAGACCATCACCACCCTTTGGATGAAAAAGTTTTTCCTCACATCCCCCTAAACTTCCTGCCCCTCACCTTGCACATATGTCCCCCCATGACTGACCCTTCAGCTAAGGGTCCTTATCCACTCTGTCAACAGATGCTGTCAGACCTGCTGAGATATTCCAGCATTTTCTGTTTTTGTTAAAATTAAATTGTTCTTCCCTTCCACATAAGGTCACTGAGAGATACATTTTGAATGACTTCAGTGGAGGCATGTTCAAAGGGTCCTGAACTGTGTCATAATCCAAGTGTTTCTGCTTTGCCCTGAATCTAGGTGCAAATTGGGCACCTTACCATCATTTGTCAGCTTCAGTGGGAAATCCGCCGTGTAGCTCACCAGCAGCAGAGCTGAATTTCCTCTTCTGATTCTCTGGCATTCAGTGCACATAGAATCTGGGTACCATGATTTTCACTCTGGCAGGGCGGGACCTGATAGACCCAGCAAGTCCGCGGATCTCCAGAAATTTGGGCACCATCTTTAATGGGCGCCCCATTCTCCGTTAAAAATAAACACCCCGCGGACATGGGCAACCCTCCCACCACATGGACATTGGGGCAACCCTCCCACCACATAGACATTGGGGTGTCCCAACACACCAGCATCAGGTCACAGTGTTGGCACTGCCAGGTTGGCACTGCCAGGGTGCCAAGGTAATACCCGGTAAAATTGCTTTCTCCCTCCCTCTCCCAGGGGCTATACCTACCTTTGCGCCCCCGGCAGGTTCACCTCAACAGCTTGAAGTTTTGCATAAACCTCACCAACGTGATGTCACGTTGACTAGGGGGGAATTCCCTACCTTGGGGCAGCATATGGCTGGGAAGCCCTTCAATGGGCAGGAACCTTATGGTGTCACGGCAAGGGGCTGCGAAAATCTGGGAACGCGATCTTGCCAGTGAGATTCTCATTCTCACGTGAATTTCCACCAGTGCCACCATTTTCACCAATGGCTGAACATCCGCCCCTCAGGATTTTGCTCAAACCTCTTTTCATTTAACTGAACTTACAATCTGCTGTGGACCGGCACATGTCCCACGGCATTTTGGAATGTTTTTATTTCAACTTGCATTCAAAAATATGCCTTGATATATATTAAAACCTGAATTTCCAGGATAATGGAGACTCAGCCCCCACCAGTTGAAGAGTCAGGGGGGAAGCACATCTTCACCTCCTTCAGCAGCCCCAATGCCATTTCACACCCCAATGGGCGTTGAATGGAGGAAGGCGGAACTTCCCCATCACCAAGAGGAAGGACCACCTTGCAGAACCTGATTGGCCAACAGTTGTCCCATCATCCCAGGAAGTGGGCTAAAATGACCGGAGTGAGACATTGCAAGTAGCTGCCTGGAACTAAGTACTGGGAACAGGAGGAAAGGTAAGCATCGGAGGTCAAGGTGCCGGTGGGGGTCAGTGGGGGTTAGGGAAGGTCTAGGGCAGGTCACGATCAGGGGAAAGGTCGGTGGGGGGGCGGAGGAGGGGGGGGTGTCCTGCGGTCTCTAGACCCTAAGGAGAAGCACCTCCAATCAGAAGGGAGCTTCTGATGGAGGTGCCCCTCCTCCTTCCTGCTCAAGATCCAAGTTTGTTCAATTTCAGGTTTTGCCCATCTGAACCTATCATCCACCCACCAGCCTAGAAATTAAGGATAGGCGGGCAAAGACCCTCAAGTGACCATTAAGTGACCACTTAGAATCGTAGAATCCCCACAGTGCAGAAGGAGGTAATTCAGCCCATCGAGCCTGCACCAACAACAATCCCACCCAGGCCCTATCCACTTAACTCCACGTATTTACTCCATTAATTTCATTGACACTAAGGGGCAATTTAGCATGGCCAATCAACATCTTTGGAGTGTGAGAGGAAACCGGAGAACCCAGAGGAAACCCACGCAGACACGGGGAGAACATGCAAACTCCATACGGACAGTGACCGGAGGCCGGAATTGAAGCCATCAGACTTTTGAATGGACTTACCTTATAAGTTGATCTTTCTCTACACCCTAGCTACGACTGTAACACTGTGTTCTACACCCTTTCCTTTTCTTCTCCCCACGTATTCTATGAAGGTATGCTTTGCCTGTATAATATGCAAGAAACAAAACTTTTCACTGTATCCCAATACATGTGACAATAATAAATCAAATCAGTTTTGCTAAAACAGCACAAAATAGCTTTATTCCAAAAATATTAGGATTTTTAATCGGAATGTCCAGTCGGCCACCTGTGAATAATCCCATTTAAAATAACTAAAAATTAATTGAAAAGAAATACAGAACAATTTGCTGGCTATATTGGTGTATAGTGATCAATTTCTTTATAAATTAAAATAAATTAAAAGCTTCAAAATGTGTCTTTTGGTCCCTTTGCATTTCAAATTTAAGCTTAGTTTGTAGAACATCCTCAAAGACAGGTGCAATTCAGGGAAATCCATCGTTGAATAATACGATCTGGGGTCTTGGGGAGTTTTGTGATTACCAGGCTGAGGTAACTAAATTTGCACTGGACTAAATTAGACTTAAAAATCTGTCATCTTTTGAACTCGTTTGACCAATTTTGGGCAAATTCTATTGAAACAAGGCAATGCAAATAAGTTTTGCCTCTAGTTTTGACCTCTATTATTTTGTGCTGTTGACACATCCTCACTGGAAATTGGGTTGGAATTGCCTGGACATAAGAATATACTAACCTACTGACTGTAATAACAAAGGTTTTAGCCCATCTGATCAGTCCCTTTGTCTAGTGTCTTGAACGCTGAACATTAGAGGATATTTATATTTTAAAATTTGGCTTTGACACAAAATAAAACAGGAAATTCCAGAAAACACCTCAGCTTGGAGGTGTTTTGGAGGTGTGATCTGGTTGCCATGGGGAGAAAAACAAAAATAGAAACCCATTGAGGTTAAGACTGACAGTCTTAACACACTTTTACTGTGTTTCACATGCAAAAGGATCGCTGAGGTTTTGAGATACAGATACAAAGGATCTGCTGCTATCTCAGAGAGGGAGAACTGTTTTTGTGTTAATGACCAATCAGGATGTTGTTGAGAGGTCCTTTTTTGACCAAGATAATGAGGACAGGGACAGTCAGGACTCCTGGAGATTTGAGGGACGGGGAGTTGTGCCTTGCTGGTAACAATAGGATCTGGAAAACATGAGCAGAGGATGAAACAATTGTCAAAGGACAATTAAAGTTTCTCTCCACGTGGCAGGGAGAAGTGAACCACCAATGGAGAACTAGGGGTGACTGAAGGACTGTTCTTACATAACTGCCAGCTGCATGACATTGGGGAAAAATGTTTCATAAGACATTTTTCAGTTGTTTCAATTTGTAGATACATGAAGGCCCCACCTTCTTAACCTTGCCCTAGCCTGAGGTGTGGTGATCCTCTGGTTATATCACTACCAGTCATCTCTCCCCGTCAAAGAGAAGAACAGCCTATTCTCATCCAGGATTATGGTGACTTTATCTTTACCTTAATAAACCTACATTTTTTTCAGTTTGCTATGTGTGGTGAACCATCGTTGGTTCCCACCAGGTAGTACTGAGCCAGGGTCTGGCCAGTACTATGAGTCTGTATATATGTTGCTGTTGGGGTTAGGGTTGGATTATTCTACATGTTACTGTTGGGGTTAGGGTTGGGCTGTTCTACCTGTATTATAGTTATTATAGAACATAGAACATAGAACATTACAGCGCAGAACAGGCCCTTCGGCCCACGATGTTGCACCGACCAGTTAAAAAAAAAAAAACTGTGACCCTCCAACCTAAACCAATTTCTTTTCGTCCATGAACCTATCTACGGATCTCTTAAACGCCCCCAAACTAGGCGCATTTACTACTGATGCTGGCAGGGCATTCCAATCCCTCACCACCCTCTGGGTAAAGAACCTACCCCTGACATCGGTTCTATAACTACCCCCCCTCAATTTAAAGGGGGTACATCCCAGTCAGGCTCCGCCTCCTGGGAGAGGTATAAAGGTCACTGCTCTGTCTGGGACCCCTCAGTCTGGGATCGTGTATTATATATGGTAGCTCTATTGTAGTAGTTAATAAAAGCCTTTATTTCCTCGAGCATCTCTAGCCTCGTGAGTTATATCGCGCATCAATTTTATTAACTACTAATTGAACTCTTGTCGTTGAAAAAAAAAAGAAAACGATACAGAGAGCATGGAGCAAATGTTAAAACCCGAACGTCTTACGCTGGACCCACGTGCGGCAGGCGCCTCCAACACCTTCGACCACTGGTTGAAATGTTTTCAGGATTACCTCGAAGCCTCCGCAGCGGTCACCACGGACGACGACAGACTCCGGGTCCTCCACGCGAGGGTAAGCGACGCTGTATATTTAGCGATCCGTGCGGCCACCGACTACAAAGGGGCCCTCGAGCTTCTTAAGAAGCGCTACATTAAACCGCCAAATGAGATGCATGCTCGATATCTCTTAGCCACTCGACGACGGCAGCCCGGCGAAACGACGGAACAGTATGCGTGCGAGCTCCTACAGCTAGCCAGGAGCTGTAACTGCAAAGCAGTGTCGGCAGACCAGAACATGAACGACCTCGCTCGAGATGCGTTTGTGGCGGGAATCGGATCATCTTATATCTGACTTCGGCTGTTGGAGCAAGGTAATCGCGATCTCACTAAGTATATAGAGCTAGCGGATACGCTAGAAACGGCTTCCAAAAGCCTGGCAATGTATCCCAAAGACCACGTGGAGACAGCGTGGCAGGAGCAGTCACAGACCCCACTTCATCCAGCGGGACCGAAAAGCTGCGTGATGGCATGCCCACCCTCGGGCCTGACGACAGCAGCAGCTCCGGGCGGCCCGCGGTGTTACTTCTGTGGGGGAGTGAAGCACAATCGGCAGCGATGTCCCGCTAAAGCGATGTTGTGCTCCACCTGCGGCAAGAAGGGGCATTATTCGAAGGTATGTCGATCCAAACTTACTTCCAGGAACAGCAGTGCGGCGTGCGACTCCCCGGAGCCGGGTTCTTCGTCGTCGGCGTCGTCAAGGGTTTCTTCCACGTGCGAGGCCAGGACGTCGCCATTCCAGATGACGGAGTCGCAAGAGACGCGCGACCACCAGGGGTCGCTGATTTTGGCGCCATCGCCCACGTGCGACCTATGGGAGCAGCCATTTTGGTCAGCACCGACCGCGAATGACCAGCAGGGGTCGTCATCATCCATCTCAGCTGCCTGCAGTGGCGCTCATGCACCAACGGTGGGGTCGATCATCCTGGACCAGGCAAAGCCTCACAGACTCGACAAGTCCATGATGGACATACAGCTTGCCTGAGTCCAGGAGATGGTCGCCACTTCAAGGCGTGTCCGAGCTCAACGGATTGTCACCACCTCAGGGTCAACCGGCCCGTGAGACATTGGAGGAGCAGTTGGACACCGCCTTGGGGAGAACGCCACCGCGAGTGCCTACTCCGGTGTCATCGCCGGTGTTGAGGAGGTCACAACGACGGTGCGGTCCCCCTGACCGTCTGAACTTATAGGCTGATGAACAATTGGTCTGTTTTTTTTTTGTACCCCGCCGGCCTTTGTCTTCAAAGGAGGGGTGAATGTGGTGAACCATCGTTGGTTCCCACCAGGTAGTACTGAGCCAGGGTCTGGCCAGTACTATGAGTCTGTATATATGTTGCTGTTGGGGTTAGGGTTGGATTGTTCTACATGTTACTGTTGGGGTTAGGGTTGGGCTGTTCTACCTGTATTATAGTTATTATGGTACATCCCAGTCGGGCTCCGCCTCCTGGGAGAGGTATAAAGGTCACTGCTCTGTCTGGGACCCCTCAGTCTGGGATCGTGTATTATATATGGTAGCTCTATTGTAGTAGTTAATAAAAGCCTTTATTTCCTCGAGCATCTCTAGCCTCGTGAGTTATATCGCGCATCACTATGTTCGTGGATTTTTGTTTGTTTGCTATAGTAAAAGGAGGTAACTCACCTCCTGACTCCCCAAAGCCTGTCCACAATCTACAATGCACAATTCAGGAGTATGATCGAATACTCTCCACTTACCCAGATGAGTGAAGCTCCAACACTCAAGAATCTTGACACCATCCAGGAAAATTCAGCCCACCTGATTGGCACCCCATCTACAAACATTCACTCCCTCCACCACGGACACACAGTGGCAGCAGTGTGTAGCATCTACAAGATACGCTGCAGGAATTCAGCAATGCTCCTTAGACAGCGCCTTCCAAATCCACGACTGCTACCATCTAGAAGGACAAGGGCATCAGACACATGGGAACACCACCAACTACAAGTTCCCCTCAAGTCCCTTACCATCCTGACTTGGAAATATATTGCTGTTCCTTCACCATCACTGGGTCAAAATCATGGCGCATCCTTTCTAACAGCACAGTGGGTGTACCTACACCACAGGGACTGCAGCTGTTCAGGAAGGCAGTTCAGCACCACCTTCGCAGGGGTAATTAAGGATGGGCAATAAATGTTGGCCTAGCTCGTGAGTCCTGTAAATGAATTTTTAAAGTAGATTTTCCATGTTTATTGCTCGCTGTGTAAAATAGTTAAATCAAAACCATTTTTTAAAACACTCACTTTTCAGCATAATGTTTGATGAAACACCCTTATAGGATGAAGACACATTCTTTACTGTAGTCGTGGACTAAATTAACAAAGTTATATGCATTGTGGTGCCCAATGGCCAACAGTTACACAAAGCTAACTTGTCAGCAATGCTTCTCATTTGATCAGTGTTAATAAAGGGTGAAATTCCCTCAGAACATTATTTATGACCCTTTTTTGGAAAATCCCCTGTGTAGCATTGATGCACAAACTGAACAATTCAAACCTTGCTCCAATCTGCAGCTTGTGGGGTTAACTTTCCAAGTTCACAGCGAGTTTAGCTGGTAGAAGCATGGAATGGAAATTCACTCTGCTCTTTATAAATTTTTGTTCAATGAAATTAATATGTGGCAAAATTGTGGACTGTGACTTTTCCAATACTCGCTCACAAGGAGCACAAACAAGAAAGAAGTCCCTGTTTTCGGTGAAGCGCTCAGCAGACATGGTATGGATTCAACTCAAAGCATCTTCTTGCCATTTTAGTTTAAGTTTATTTATTAGTGTCATGAGTAGGCTTACATTAACAATGCATTGAAGTTACTGTGAAAATCCCCTAGTCACCACACTCTGGCGCCTGTTCAGGTACACTGAGGGAGAATTTAGCATGGCCAATGCACCTAACTAGCACGTCTTTCAGACTGTGGGAGGAAACTTGAGCACCCGGAGGAAAACCCCGCAGACACGGGGAGAACGTGTCGAGTCTGCGCAGGCAGTGACCCAAGCCGGGAATCGAACCTCTGAGTCCCTGGCGCTGTGAGACAGCAGCGTGAACCACTGTGCCACCGTGCCGAGACAAACATTGCAATCCAAAGGAGCATGAGGAAGTTTGGACTAAATAGATTACACATCTGAGGAGATGAGGCCTTAACTCTATTGAATCAGGATTAATAGAAAATATTGGCCACAACTTTGCAAAATGTAAAGGGAGACACAGTTAAATTATAGCAAACTCACAGAAGAGACCCATTTGACAGGGAATCTACAATTAACTTGAATACACCAAGAAACAGTTAAATGAAAAGTCCATCAGATGTGAAAAACTGCAGGAGGATGGTGCATTTATATTCAATGCAGACTACTCAAGATAATAAGTGGTGGTAATGATTGCTGATACTGAGATTCCTTGATCTGAAGGCTTAAGAATGTTTGGAGGAAGGTGGGACAATCCTTGTTCAGGAACTCAATTCGTTCGAGCTAATTAGTATTTCAGAGTCTCAAGTCAAGCTGAGGAATGATTGGGAAACAGGATTGAACCAAGGGAAAAGAACAATGCGAAATATTGCCTGTAACAAACAGGCTTCACAGCAAATTTCAATCCAATACCTACATGTGAACAGATTTTCAATACATCGGTGCATGGGTGAGAGAGTCAAAGGGCAAGAATGACTATTGGTTCTGGAGAAACAGCAGATTCCAGCATGTAGGAAGGAGATGACATTTTTATGGTCGTAGGAATTACTTTACATTTCCCTTAGTATATGAATGTGGTGTTAATGTTTCAGTTTATCTAACAATCAGATCTATTGGAAATAGTTGGTTCTCATGTGTGACTCAGAAGGACAATAATGGTAATGTCTAGTAATGGTGCCCAGACTTAGATAGTTGAAGATCCCAATTGAAAACATGGCGGACATCAAAAAATAAACTAAGATCAACAGAGTGGGAAGCAGAATCTTCAGCTTAAAGTGAAGATTCACAGAATTGCAGTTAGACAGGGTAGATTCAGAAAGAATGCTCCCAATGGCGGGGGAGTCGAGAACTAGGGGTCATAGTTTGAGGATAAGAACAGAGGTGAAGAGAAATTTCTTCACCCAGGGGGTGGTAAATTCACTATCGCCAAATGTAGTTGAGGCTAAAACATTGCCTGATTTCAAGAAGAAGTTAGGTATAGCTCTTGGGGCTAAAGGGATCAAGGAATATGGGAGGAAGGGGGGATCAGGATATTGAATTCGATGATCAGCCATGATCAAGACGAATGGCGGAGCAGGCTCGAAGGGCCGAATGGCCTACTCCTGCTTCTCGTTTCTATGTTCCTATCTCTCACAACATCACCAATGTGGTCTAACATAGTTTATTGATGAAAAAGTGCCTTATATTTCAGCATTGTAACAAATACAAAATGCTTCAAATCTGGACCTCTTTCCCCCATAAAGCTTTTGAGACCAAGTCAATTGAAAAGTTCAGAACTGAGCTTGTTAGTGTTTTACGAGGTAGGGAACCAAGCCAGGTAAACAGAGTGAAGATCAATATCAGCCAATGATCTAATTGCATGGCCAAACAGGCTTGAGGGACTGAATGATCTATTTCTGTCCCTGAAAATTATCACTCATTCTTATTATCAATGGAATTTCTGCTTAACAACAAGATTTGAGATACAGGGATTGGATTTTTGAGGGAGTAGCAAGGACCAACAGGAAGACTGGGAGGTGTGAATTCACAATGGAATCATAAAGACTTCATTTCAGCTGGTGAAGCAACTAGGGATCAGGTACTGTGAGGGGTGGAGGTTTTTCCCACCCTGCCCGCCATGGAAATTGTAGCGGGCGGGGGGGCGGGGGGGGGGGGGGGGGGGAGGGCGGGGGGGCGGACTATGCAAAGGTCCATTAATCTTGGGCAGGATTTTCTGGTCTTGGGGCTAGCGCAGCTGGAAAATCCCGCCTTGGGCTTTGACGATGACACAGAATGTCAAGAGTCTATGCCGCGAGTTTAAAAAGGGCTTTGGGAAGCCCTTGACAAGTGCAAAACATTTTCCCCTTTCTCACTGATTTTACAAACACCACTTTTAAAAACGTGATATTTGAGATCTCATTTTTATTATGATAATTATAAGGTAATTTCTGCTTTCTAACTCAATTTGGAGAATATGCATCGATCCAAATCAGAGGAATGTTACTAATGATGCAAGTGAGACTGGTAAGTGAGAGAAACAGAGTTAATGTTTCAAATCTTTGAAGAAGAGTCATACAGACTTAAAACGTTAATCCTGTTTTCCCTCTCCACAGATGCTGCCAGACCTTGCACGGTGGCACAGTGGTTAGCACTGCTGCCTCACAGCACCAGAGACCTGGGTTCAATTCCGGACTCGGGTTACTGTCTGGGTGGAATTTGCACATTCTCCCCGTGTCTGTGTGGGTTTCCTCCGGGTGCTCCAGTTTCCTCCCACAGTCCAAAGATGTGCGGTTTAGGTTGGTTGGCCATGCTAAATTGCCCCTTAATGTCAGGGGGAGTAGGAGGATAAATATGAGATTCTGGATTAGGACAGGACCTGGGTGTGATTGTTGTAGGTACAACCTCCTTCTGGCACTGTAGATTCCATGACCTGCAAAGTTTTTCCAACATCTTCTGTTTTTATTTCAGATTTCCAGCATCCACGGTATGTTGATCTTATGACACTGGTAAGTGACATGTTTGCAAGGTTCAGAGAGCGAAAGCAGCCATACAAAGAAAGAAGCTGACCACACGTGAGGATGTGTGGGATTGCTAATGTGCAGATCCTCATTTGCATTGTTCTCACAGCAGTGATACTGCATTTCTCAAAGCAGTTTAATGATTGGGCCAGTTTGACAGAAGTTCAGGATGCAAATCCAGTTTAAGTTTCTTTTTTATAAGGGGTTTGAAGGAATGTTCCATGTTCAATTTTTTTTACATCTGTTTGTCTTCATAGAGTGGGGGCAGGAATGGTGCCTGTGCAAGGTGATTTTAATAATACCCATCCAATAGAGACCAGGACAATGGGCGGTTTTAATGGCCCAAATTCCCTCTGCTACCAAAAGCAAAACGATCTGTTTCTTAACCTGTTCTCCTGAAGAGTCTGCGAGGCCACGTATCCAAAGCCAGTGGTTTTATCTGATTTGTACTAGTCGATGATCTCACTCTGATTTTTCTTTTTAAAACACTGCAGTCTGTTCTAAACCATGATGCATTCCTCCATTCAGAGAATCATGGAATCCCTCCCATGTAGAAGGAGGCCATTCTGCCCATTGAGACTGCACCAGCTCTCTGACAGAGTAAATTACCCAGGCCCACTCCCCTGCCCTATCCCCATAACCCCACACTTGGCTAATCCATCTAGCCTACATATCTTGGGATACAAAGGGACAATTTAGCACAGCTAATTCACCCAACCTACACATCTAAATGGAGGCAATGACCTAGGTGGTATTATCACTGGACTATTAATACAGAAACTCACCTAATGTTTTGGGGACCTGAGTTCAAATCCCGCCACGGCAGATGGTTGAATTTGAATTCAATAAAAAAAAAATCTGGAATTAAGAATCTACTGATGACCATGAAACCATTGTCGATTATAGAATCATAGAAACCCTACAGTGGCCATTCGGCCCATTTAGACGGCACTGACAACAATCCAAGCCCTTTCCCCGTAACCCCACATATTTACCCCGCTAATCCCTCTAATCTACACATCCCGGGACACTAAGGGGCAATTTAGCATCTCCAATCAACCTAACCTGCACATCTTTGGATTGTGGGGGGAAACCGGAGCACCTGGAGGAAACCAATGCAGACAAGGGGAGAGTGTGCAAGCTCCACACAGACAGTGATCCAAGCCAGGAATCGAACCCAGGCCCCTGGAGCTGTGAGACAGCAGTGCCAACTACCGTGCCGCCATTGCTATTGTTGGAACAAAAACCATCTGGTTCACTGATGTCCTTTAGGGAAAGAAATCTGCCATTCTTAACCAATCTGGCCTACTTGTGACTTAAGAACCACAGTAATGTGATTGAATCTCAACTGACCTCGGGCAACTAGAGATGGGGACTAAATGCTGGCCAGCCAGCGATGCCCATGTCCCAACAATGAATAAAAAAAATCTTTGGACTGCGGGAGGAAACTGGAGCACCAGGAGAAAACCCACGCAGACATGGGAAGAACATGCAAATTCCACATGGAGAGTCATCCAAGATCAGAATCGAAACTGGGTCCCTGGTGCTGTGAGGCAGCAGTGCTAACTACTCAGCCATTGTGTCACCATTGTTGGGTCACCGTCAAAGAAAAGAGGCCTGGATTATACATGAACCTCAATGCCAGCATACTCTCAACAGCAAAGCACTTTTAAATAGACAGCAGTGAGAAGGACTAGCTCTAAGGGGAGGGGGGGCAGGCTCTGCTCAGTTCCATTGGCAGGGTTAATATGAAGCATCCTGTCAGCAATATCAACCTGCAACTAAACGCGCCCTGTACAGTTATCTCTCATCCCAAAATACCAACGGTGGAATTTGCCTATGAAGGGGAGCAGAACCCATCATTTAGGTCTCTGGACGGCACGGTAGCACAGTGGTTAGCACTGCTGCTTCACAGCTCCAGGGATCTGGGTTCGATTCCCGGCTTGTGTCACTGTCTGTGTGGAGTTTGCACATTCTCCTCGTGTCTGCGTGGGTTTCCTCCGGGTGCTCCGGTTTCCTCCCACAGTCCAAAGACGTGCGGGTTAGGTTGATTGGCCATGCTAAAATTGCCCTTAGTGTCCTGAGATGCGTAGGTTAGAGGGATTAGTGGATAAATATGTAGGGATATGGGGGGAGGGCCTGGGTGGGATTGTGGTCGGTGCAGACTCGATGGGCCAAATGGCCTCTTTCTGTACTGTAGGGATTCTATGATTCTATGAGTAGTTGTAATTTAAAGATGTTTTCTGATGATCAAACTTTCCATTCTTGATAAGTCAGCACTCAGAAGTTACTGGGGAAAAAGGGGAAAGCTGTTTTAATAAAGGCATTAGCACAGCAGAAGTTGATGTGGCGGAGGAGGGTTTAAAAATAAAATGATTTCACGTATACCGAGCTCAATAGCATCTCTGTGAGGATCCCACTCAGCCGTTGTTCGGGGACACAATTGCTTCCATCACATAACTGACTCCTACACTTGACCAAGGAACCCACTCCGTTCACGATACTGAGAAAAAGTACTTCAAAGCATCAGAAAAATGTACTCGATGGCAAGAATTCAAGAATTGCAATGCATCTCTGGATTTTTAAAATTCCTGACAAAGCTCATGATCTTTCCTGCGATTATTGCAGCTAGCTCGTGGAATTACAAGGCTCTAATCGTGAGCGGCAGCTGCAGAAAAACAAGTCTTTCCTGTCAATGTCTTAGTGGTGAAATGGTTAATCGAATCCCATCAGTTAAATCCTGTAAATGTTAATCCAAGGATCGACGGTGTGAAATTCCAGTTGGTGTTAAAATCTAGCAGCCTCGGCCTGCTCTGTCACAGTGGTGCAGCAGTTAATGAGGTTAAAGGAATGCAAATCATGCTGCTATAACAGCAGGAGGGTCAGGCTAAAACAACATACTGCTATAACCAGGCCACATTTAGAGCAGTCTGCGCAGTTCACCAAGATACAAGGATCATACTCAATCTATGAAGGTAGGGACGGCACAGTGGTTAGCGCCGCTCCCTCAGAGCACCAGGGACCAGGGTTCGATTCTGGCCTTGGGTGACCATCTGTATGGAGTTGGCACATTCTCCCAGTGTCTGCTTGGGTTTCCTCCAGGTGCTCTGGTTTCATCCCACACTCCAAAGATCTGTTGTTGAGGTGGATTGGCCATGCTAAATTTCCCCTTGGCATCTAAAGATGTTAGGTGGATTAGCCATGGTAAATGCATGGGGTTATGGGGATAGGGTGGAAAAGGGGAGCTCTTTTGGAGAGTTGGTGCAGACTAGATGGGCCAAATGACCTCTTTCTGCTCCCTACTCTATGCCAGGCTTCATGTTGGAGGACAGAGTAATAAAGAAAGACTGGTGAAATTTGGACCCCAACACCTTAGAAAACAGACGACTGAAAGAATCTTGCAGAGGTAATAGGAGATGGTTGCATTGCATAGGAATAGGAAGGTCAGAGTATGAAATTGCTTCAAATTAATAAACTGGAGTCAGGAAGTGCTCCGTGGTCAGAACAATGGTTATCCAGATTGAACTGCGAAGGCATTATGCAGACAACAAAAAAATTGGAGCCATTTAGGAGACAGCTGAACATGGGTGAAAGAGGGCAGCGAGCTTTTCATAGGTGGATGCACTGACTGGCACCCCTTATTTATACCAATGATGGCATTGATCTGTGGTGAGGAATAGTTAAACCAAAGGAAGAATTCGAGTGAGTTCAGGTGGAGTAGGATCAGACAAAGCTGTCAGTTAACAGAAGTGGTTATTGGCTGCCTCACACTGCAGTAATAATATGTGGACTTAAAGCCATTTTTGTTTAAAACCTATTGCTTCGGGACACATATCAGGGAACATAATTTACATTTAAAGTTTTCCCTCTAGAAAAGCACAAATAATTCATTATCAGGTTCCAGGAGTGCAAGGGTCCGTACATCAATTAAAACTTTAAGAGAAGGAAACAGTCATGTGTTTAATTCCTCATAGCTGAGTTTGTCATCAAATATTAGAAGAGTTGCATTTATGTGGCACCCAATAATGGGAGGTTCTCCCAAACTGAAGTTCACACAAGTGCAGGACACTATCAACTGCACACATGTGGCCTGGAAAGCTCCCTGGCAGCAGCCTGAGAGATTCATTAATAGAAAAGGATTTCAATCTCTGAAGGTCCGGCTAACTTGATCAAAGAAAGCAGTGCGTGCATGTTCGTGCTGGATAGCCAGAGACCTCACACAAGTCTTACATTTTTAGTAACTCCAAGGTGAAAGAGCTACTCGAGTGAGCTTAGCTCTCAAAGAGTTGGCTCCTTGGTGATATGACACAGCTGAAGACCCCATCCGTTGTCCACAGTGCATCTGAGGAGAGATACAATGCTGCAAATTCAACCACAAGATCCTCAATAGAGCAGACTATTGGTCTCTAAAAGATGTATTTCAGATATCCGGACCGGTCAGACTCACCACAGAGAGCATCACACATCACCTTTATTTGCTGTGCCCTACACAACCTTGCACTGTAAAGGTGGAGATATTATGCCACAGGAATCATGGAGGAGATAAATGTCTTCTCAGATGAGGAAGGTGTGTGAAGGGGATGAATCTAAAGAGGGTAAAGATTTAGGTGAGCCATTTGAGGATGCCATAGACACACTGTGGAAGACTTGCCATGGACATATTATGGAAGACTTGTCCGTGACAACCTCATAGCTACAAGATTCCAAGAGGAATAAGGTGAACACAATTTTTAATGAGTGCAAATCTCTTCACATTTAACTGAAAGAGACACTATAACACATTTATTACCAACTTCAATATGCTCGACAATCCCACAATGACGATTAAGTCTTTGATTTGATTTGATTTGATTTATTATTGTCACATGTATTAACATAGTGAAAAGTATTGTTTCTTGGATGCCTACTGACAAAGCATACCGTTCATAGAGAAGGAAACGAGAGAGTGCAGAATGTAGTATTACAGTCATAGCTAGGGTGTAGAGAAAGATCAACTTAATGCAAGATAAGTCCATTCAAAAGTCTGACAGCAGCAGGGAAGAAGCTGTTCTTGAGTCGGTTGGTACGTGACCTCAGACTTTTGTATCTTTTTCCTGAAGGAAGAAGGTGGAAGAGAGAATGTCCGGGGTGCGTGGGGTCCTTAATTATGCTGGCTGCTTTGCCGAGGCAGCGGGAAGTGTAGACGGAGTCAATGGTTGGGAGGCTGGTTTTCGTGATGGGTTGGGCTTCATTCACGACCTTTTGTAGTTCCTTGCGGTCTTGGGCAGAGCAGGAACCATACCAAGCTGTGATACAACCAGAAAGTATGGTGCATCGGTAAAAGTTGGCGAGAGTCATAGCTGACATGCCAAATTTTCTGAGAAAGTAGAGGCGTTGGTGGGCTTTCTTAACTATAGTGTCGACATGGGGGGACACCTAAAAACTTGAAGCGTAACTTGGCTCCTAGTACTTTGTCCCCGCTAATGTAAGAAGTTTAACAACACCAGGTTAAAGTCCAACAGGTTTATTTGGTAGCAAAAGCCACACAAGCTTTCGGAGCTCTTAGCCCCTTCTTCAGGTGAGTGGGAATTCTGTTCACAAACAGCTTATAAAGACACAGACTCAATATACATGAATAATGGTTGGAATGCAAATACTTACAACTAATCAAGTCTTTAAGAGACGAAACAATGTGAGTGGAGAGAGCATCAAGACAGGCTAAAAAGATGTGTATTGTCTCCAGACAAGACAGCCAGTGAAACTCTGCAGGTCCACGCAACTGCCACGTAGTGGCTGTCTTGTCTGGAGACAATGCACATCTTTTTAGCCTGTCTTGATGCTCTCTCCACTCACATTGTTTCGTCTCTTAAAGACTTGATTAGTTGTAAGTATTTGCATTCCAACCATTATTCATCTAAATTGAGTCTGTGTCTTTATAAGCTCTGTTTGTGAACAGAATTCCCACTCACCTGAAGAAGGGACTAAGAGCTCCGAAAGCTTGTGTGGCTTTTGCTACCAAATAAACCTGTTGGACTTTAACCTGGTGTTGTTAAACTTCTTACTGTGTTTACCCCAGTCCAACGCCGGCATCTCCACATCATGACTACCATCGACCCCGTTGATGTAGACAGGGGCATGTTCTCCTTTACGCTTCCTGAAGTCGATTACAATCTCTTTAGTTTTGTTGACATTGAGGGAGAGATTATTGTTGCCTCACTAGTTCACCAGATTCTCTATCGCATTCCTGTACTCTGTCTCGTCATTGTTTGAGATCCGACCCACTACGGTGGTGTCGTCAGCAAACTTGAAAATCGAATTGGAGGGGAATTTGGCCGCACAGTCATAGGTGTATAAGGAGTATAGTAAGAGGCTGAGAACATAGCCTTGTGGGGCACCGGTGTTGAGGATGATCGTGGAGGAGGTGTTGTTGCCTATCCTTACTGATTGTTGTCTGTGAGTTAGGAAGTTCAGGATCCAGTCACAGTGGGAGGTGCTGAGGCCCAGGCCACGGAGTTTGGAGATGAGTTTCATGGGAATAATAGCATTGAAGGCTGAGCTGTAGTCAATAAATAGGAGTGTGACATAGATGTACATGTTATCTAGGTGTTCCAGGGTTGAGTGCAGGCCCAGGGAAATGGCATCGGCTGTGGACCTGTTGTGGCAAAAGGCAAACTGTAGTGGATTCAGGTAGTCCAGGAGGCTGGAATTGATTCATGCCATGATTAACCTTTCGAAGCACTTCATAATGATGGGTGTCAGGGCCACCAGTCGATAGTCATTAAGGCACGCTGCTTAGTTTTTCTTAGGTACCGGGATTGTGGTTGTCTTCTTGAAGCAGATAGGGACCTCAGATTGTTGTAAAGAGAGATTGAAGATGTCTGCGAATACCCTGCCAGCTGATCCACGCTGGGTCTGAGTGCTCGTCCGGGTACCCCATCCGGGCCAGTCGCTTTCCGTGGGTTGACCTTCAAGAAAGCTGCTCTGACATCTGCAATGGTGACCCCAGATACAGGTTCATCCAGGGCTTCCAAGGTGGAGGGCATGCTCTCTATGACCTCTTGCTCAAAACAGGCAAAGAATGCATTGGGAGGGGTGCGTTGGAGCTGGTGAATTTACATGCCCTCACCTTGTAGCCTGTTATGTCTTGAAGACCTTGTCGGCGGGGGTGCGTGTGGCTAGCATGGGACTCTAGCTTGGTCCGGTACTGTCTTTTGGCATCTTTAATGGATCTCCTTAGATTGTACCTGGCTTTCTTGTATAGATCGACTGATTTGAATGCCTCAGACCTGGACTATTCGTAGTGGTGGATATTTCGTCCAGCGCGATCTTCACATCTGCATGGGGTGGGATGTAAACTGCCATCAGGATAACAGAGGTGAACTCCCACGGAAAGTAGAAGGGGCGGCATTTTAGCATCAGGTATTCCAGGTCTGGGGAGCAGAAAGTTGCCAGTGTTGCTACATCTAGGCACCACGAGGTGCCTTCTCTCCTAATGACAGGGTCATCTTGGAAGATGCAATAGCCGAGGGACCATGTAGCCACTGAAGAAAGTTCTTAGCACCACACAAATAGACATCCTCAAGCAATTGCACATGGTGCAGTCCTTTCAACCACGTTGCCAACAAGTAAGTGGCCCTGACATCTTTCAAAATGCTGAAACGCTATTGCACACGTCGATGCGCTCATGCTTACATTCCAGCAGAACATCAAGGCAGCTCTAAGAGGAAAAACATTTATCAGAGGTTAGCCTCTGACCATCTCAAGAGCTACATCTGGATAGCACCATTGCTCTAAATGTCAGATCTCACAAGTGATTAATGCAGAGGCTGCATCTTGAAACTGAGCCCCAAGATGCTATCAGATATCAGGATGCAGTGATCTGTTACCCGGCACTATGCACGCAGAGTTGGAAATTAAGTTAGCATTGTATTCACAGCGAGTGATCCAGCAGGGCCATCATCCAAGCATTGACAAACACTAGTAACCCTGCACTCACCGGCAGCATGTCAGCTTTACATCCTGCATTGCGCTGGCTTTCGGGAGAGGCAAAACCATCAGTTTTGACACAGCAGTCAATGATAACTTGTTCCCTTCATCCATCCTACTGAACACTCATCAGAAGTGCCAGAGCATCGCTTTCATAGCCTGACAGTCCTCGATATTGTCTGTCGCACAAATGTTGATCATTGCTAGGAAGCTTAGGTCAATGAAGGTACAGTCATGCCATGGTTTGCGTTCAATTTGCCTTCTGTGACCTCAGGGGGAAGACCATGAAGCACGGCGAGACAGTCTTTCAGGAGCAAGCTATGATTGTCAGAGGGAAGTGGATGGGTTTATCAGGATGAGCGCACACTCTGATAGTGCACATTCATTCAACTCCAGCAGGTATCCCAAATGTCAATAAATAGAATCAATTTCCATCACTCAGCGTCATGCATGGGAAGAGTGGGGAGAACTAAAGAAACAACATCTAGCCTTAAACACAGACAACAAATTGCACTGCACGGAAGCATAAAGGTTATGATGCTCAACGATGAAGCTACTTTAACTAAAACTGCAAGGCAATAAAATAAACGTCATTGCAAAGTGCAATTTGTGAAAAGACTCCAATGCCGGTAGTGACAAATATTTATTACTTCCAGATACTGCAGACTTTGGTACTACAGCATCAGGCCAATCACTAAACTGGATGAACAATTTTCAGGAGCCACATAATGTCAGCCTAAGAGACAAGGGTTACATGTGTCTAGTCCAGCTATCATTTTCATAAAGAAAGTGGTGTGGAACTAAAGACAAATCTCTGTCAGGAGATAGTGAGATTGAATGAAACAAAGGAACAAGATGGGGTTTGGGGTGAGAGTTCACTTGAATGAACACAGGAGCTTGCATTATATTAATTGGTCATTGGATACCTGAGACATGAAGAGGAATAAAAGAGAAATATATTTACATTTGTGAAGATCATGTTCAGTGGGTGTTGCTTGTCTGCCAAGAGTCTTCTGCTCTGGGGCAGACGCATCTTTCTTGGCCTGACCTGCTGGAGACAACAGGGTCACAGGCAGAAGTGCTTTGGAGTGGCAGGACACACATTGAGTGTCCTGGGTGGATGCCTTGGGATGTCTGGCTGGTGCTCTTTCTCTCTTTGGGTGCCTGCTGCACCTCTTTGACCCTTTGAGAGAAAGGGGCACCAAGAGGGAAGTTGATCTGCCCCCTCTCTCTCTCGTGCCAAGCACCAATGGCTAGAGCGATGGTGTGCAGATCTGAGCACAACTCTGGCAGAAACTGCTGGGCCCTCTTAATTGGATCTCCAAGGTGGCTGCCACCCATCCCGTGCAGACTTTGATGTGCTCGTAGGCTGGAGCCACAGTGTCAGCCAGAACACGGCCATAATCTTCCATCCTTTGTTCCCGTCTGGTGACAGGCCTCTGATAACTCTGCCTGATGGTCCCCTGCCTGTCATTGAATCGCCGACATTTCTCTCAGGGCCAATTCCAGAGGCTGTCACTGCCTCCATCAGCTGTTGTTATGTGATCACCGCATAGTGACCCCAAGCCTACTCTAGAACTATAACCCAGCATGTATCTGTGCTTATGGACGATGCAGTGATAAGTCCTCATCTGATGGTTCCTTGGGATCTTCAGCTGAGGTGATCTGCTTGTTCGGGGAGATCGATCTCATTTCCCACATGGGAAGGATCTCTGTCCTTGCCAGCCAGCTCTGCAGCCTGCTCCTCAGAGGAGAGAATCCACAGCTCTGGAATACCCACCCCACTCTCAGCTCTTTTGCACCAATACTGGCGATCCTGTCTTGCATAATGACAGGTGAACTGACTGAGAGCACAATGGATGAAAGAACATTTCAAAAGCATGCTGAATGTTTATCCAGAAGGAACTCTTCAAATGCAGACAATAAAAATAGAACAAAACTTACTCCAACTTATAAATCAAAGAAAAGGTGTAATAAAGAAGCTTCATTACTCCAAACTTGAGGCCTCACCCTGGACCACTCCAAGCTAACTACAATGCCCAACATGTTCTAATTGATATTGAGTCAGCTGGTCAGCTGATCATCATGTCATTCTGTCATTGGTTACATGGTTTACTGGGTCAGCTGACCTTTACAGCTTGTTACCATTGGTCACATTACAACAGATCCAATGTTATCACCAGTTACATTCTAACACTGAACCCTCTCTGTCAGGGATGAGTCACTGACTGGCCCGCCACATGGTTTGATAAGCTCCTTGCTGATTTATAACTCATCTCAAAAGCAGGAAATTGGGTCGGAACATCTCCCACCCAGCAGGAATCACTCTGACCTCCCCAGCACACTTGGGGTGAGATTTTCCCAGAAATCATCAAAGGCTGGAAGAGTTGCATTGACGCTGCCAACAGCAATGGTGGCTTTCTCCACTGTATACCCCGGAACTTCGAAAAAAAATTCAAGGGGCAGGTTACATGATGCGCCGCTGACCTCTGAATCTCCCACCCTGCCAACACTTTAGTCAGTCGAGGATCGGGGTGCCATTTTGAAAGGCTGCCCAGTGCAGAAAGAGCGAAGCAGTTCATCTTAGAACACTCCCAGCACTGCCCAGGTACTGCACAGTCACTGCCCCTCTGCAGTGCATGGGCACTGGAGGCAGGTATGAGAGTCCAGGCACCACTAGGCGGAAGTGCCTGGGCAGTACCAGGGGGCAGTGGCAGGGCTGTGTCTGGGCAGTGCGAGGGGGCAATGTCCAGCCCTACCCGGGGAGGTGCCTGGGTACTGCAGAGGCGTAGTGCTGGGTCAGTGCTCATGTGACTGTGCTGGAGCAATGCCAGGGGGCAATGTCTGGGCAGTCCCAGGGGCACTGTGCCCAGGTAGTGCTGTGGATAGTGTCAGGGGGCAGTACATGGGCAGTAGAGGGGATGCTGAACAGGTTCCCCCACCAACCTGAGCACTGCATTTACCTGAGCTTCCCCGGGATGTCAGATCGCCAGGTTCACACCAGTCTTAATTCATGATTTTCTGATGCGGGGGTTATGAATCAGGCATAGGGGCCTGATAATGATATGCTAATATATTCAAATAATGTTCCCAACATTGACTGTCTGGAAATGGACCCTGTGACTGATGGGGGGGGGGGGGGGGGAGCGGTAACAATGGCATCACGCATTTACGGCAATGTAAAATGCAACTTTCCAGTTCTCAGGATATTTTCCGCTCCGACATGAAGAGGAGCAGAAAGCCCTGGCCTTAGTCGCCAGGATGGAAAATTCCAAGCAACATGAAAATAAAAATTTCAATAACTCACCCTCCTCCCAAGTGCAGTTAGGTCACCATCTCCTCACCGCACCTCTGTTCAAACTGAAAGTAGGAGGGTTGGGCTCAGAGTTTAAAATTTCACACTTTTTAATTACCCTCCCCACCCAAAGCCACCCATCCCTGTGTTAAAATCAAAAGTTAATGAAAAATCCATTAAGTAACAAAGCTGACATCAAGTAAGGTAATTACTGAATGGACAAACTGTAATGAATGGAATTGATTATTGCATAAGCTGTTGTGAAAATTATTAATTTTCCCATCTTATTTATTCAACCTAAGGGGACCTATCTTTATCACACGGTGGCGTTGAAAGATGAAGGGGTTGAATTTCAATGAGTGTTCTCAATGATTAATTAATACTTTGGCTAAAGAGTTGGAGAGGAAAACTGGAATAGTTTCATAACTAAGTACAGAAAAATGCCTGTGGAAATCCATTCCTAATGTAAATTCCACAGAAACATCACACACATATTTCCCAGAATTTGCTGGGAAAATAACAGGGAGTGTAATGTGCATACTGCTTTTAGTGAATAAATAGCACTGTAATTTGTGGTGAAGGAGAAATATACCATGAGTTGAGAGACCACAAATTGCTGGATTTATGCTACTCCACCTTGTGCCTTGAGAAAGCACTGGCTCACTGATCATAGATCATAGATCACAGAAACCCTCCAGTTCAGAGAGAGGCCATTCGGCCCATCGAGTCTGCACTGACCACAATCCCACCCAGGCCCTACTGCCATATCCCTACATATTTACCCGCTAACCCCTCTAACCTACGCATCTCAGGACACTAAGGGGCAATTTTAGCACGGCCAATCAACCTAACCCGCACATCTTTGGACTGTGGGAGGAAACCGGAGCACCCGGAGGAAACCCACGCAGACACGGGGAGAACGTGCAAACTCCACAAAGACAGTGACCCAAGCTGGGAATCGAACCCAGGTCCCTGGAGCTGTGAAGCAGCAGTGCTAACCACTGTGCTACCATGCCACCTTAAATGAACAACGTAGTCAGCAGGATATGTTAGCCTCCGCGTAAGTTTCAAGCAATTGCTGCATTTGAGCTATTAAAATAGATTAAACTCTGCACAGAAAGTTCGGGTTGGCATTAAATGATGTAAAGAAACTTTCTAAAGTTTATTTATTAGTGTCACAAGTAGGCTTACATTAACACTGCATTGAAGTTACTGTGAAAATCCCCTAGTCGCCACACTCCGGCGCCTGTTTGGGCACACCGAGGGAGAATTTAGCATGGCCAATTCCCTAACCAGCACGCCTTTTGGACTGTAGGAGGAAACCGGAGAACCTGGAGGAAACCCACGCAAACACGGGGAGAGCGTGCAGACTCCGCACAGACAGTGACCCAAGCTGGGAATCAAACTCAGGTCTGCTGGCCGGGAATCGAACCCAGGTCCCCTGGCGCTGTGAGGCAGCAATGCTAACCATTGTGCCACTTCTGTCGAAATTGATCTTCCTACAATGTCACAGCTCCCAGCCCAGCGAGGAAACAATTTGAATGGTGGGTGTAATTCCTGCAGGTAGTAAATGGTACTAAAAGTTTTTAAGATTTTAAGTTTCCTTATTTTTTTATTTTTAATCTCCTTTTTTCCTTTATCATTTTTCTTTCTCTCTTAATCCAATCTTTCTTTCCCTCTTTTTTATTTCTCTTTCAGTGAGCGGCGTTTCCATCCCATCCACCGTCTGTTTCGCAGCGGCAGAGGTGATGCACAATTGGCCAGTGGCAGGACCTTCTGGTCCCGCCATTGTCAACGGGGTTTCCAATTGAATACGCTCCTGCCGCCGGGAAACCCACAGCAGGGGTGCGCCGTCAGCAAGACTGGAAGATTCCGCCAATGTGAATGGCTGGAAAATTCCAGCCTGTATCTAGCTTTTCCTTCTCCATCATTCTTTTGTTTTGGTTCTTTATCCTTAAATTGAATTGGTAAAGGAGATAGGCTAGGATTTTCCAGCCCTTCCCGTCGGTGGGACCTTCCATTGCCGCTAGGTTCCCCGGGGGCACAGTTGGCGAGAAACGCAAATGGCCATTAACCTTGGTGGGACTGGAAGGTCCCACCAACAGCCAATGGCTAGCCACCTCTTCCACTGGAAAACCCACCACGTGGCCCTGATTTTAGGCCCTGATTTTACTGGCATGCCCGTCCCGAAATTGGGACGGGCAAGGCTCGGAGAACAGCATTCTCCTTTGGCCTCGGGTGCAATCTTACGAGCCTCAGGCAGGTGTGCTGGTAAAATTCCGGCCATAGAGTGTCGTCTCATTGTTTACCAAGGTCCCAGATGCCTGACTGACCTTGCTATCAACTCGTCATTCTAATAATTTGAAATGCAAATGTTTATTCAGCAAGAGGGTGAGAGAAAAAGGTTAACCAACTCCATCAGGCCTTAATACGAACAAACTGCTTTGCAATCTCTAAGCCAAACCTGGAAGCCAAGGGGAATCTTAACATCATCCTAACCTCCCTATATCTCTGCTTCTCTTCTCTTTTAGTAAGAAGTCTCACAACACCAGGTTAAAGTCCAACAGGTTTATTTGGCAGCACAAGCCACAAGCTTTCGGAGCGCTGCTCCTTCATCAGGTGAGTGGGAGTTCTGTTCACAAACAGGGCATATAAAGACACAAACTCAATTTACAAAATAATGGTTGGAATGCGAGTCTTTACAGGTAATCAAGTCTTAAAGGTACAGACAATGTGAGTGGAGAGAGGGTTAAGCACAGGTTAAAGAGATGTGTATTGTCTCCAGCCAGGACAGTTAGTGGGATTTTGCAAGCCTAGGCAAGTCGTGGGGGTTACAGATAGTGGGATATGATCTTGGGTCCATTTCTTCTCCTTGTGGTAAATCACTTGGAAACACCCTCCCAGTGTGAGAAGCTGAATAAAGCTGCAAGCTGTTTCTGTTAAACATCCAGTTTTGACCTGAAGTGCACCCAAAGCTAAACTGCATCAACAGAGACCACAATGCCACAGTTCAACGGAAGCTAGAGTTATTTTAGAGTAACGAACATTCCTTTGAGACTGGAAGACAAAAGTTAGGCACCCACAAGGAAAAAAGTTCAAAGAACTCTTTCAAAGCTGGAAGACAGATTTTTTCAACAAATTGTTTTTTTGTATAACCTAGGGATGGTTTTACTTTAATGCTATCACATTAAATGAAACAGGGAGTCTGGAAAAGTGACACAACAGTAAGGGGGCCATAGTACAGTGTGGAGTTGGATCATTTTGGGATGTCGAGAGTCAGGAAGATAGTGGGATTCACAGCGATACAGCACATTGGAATCCATGAAGGAAGGGTCAGATCAGTTGGGAAACATTGCACGGGGCAGGGCGTGGTGGGGGGGGCGGCGGGGGGAGATCCTAAGGAAAATGATACAGATTGTGTGGAATTTAGAGTTCAGCAAAGTTGGGAAAGCGGCATTGGGTAATATTAGGGGAAAAGGCAGGGAGCTATGTCCGGAATTTTCAAATGAAACTGAATCAGTGACATGCAGTGATTCATTAGTTTCATCATACCAGCTGTGTAGCATATCTCACAAGGCGTACTGCAGTAACTTGTCAACACTCCTTTGACAGCACCGCTACCTCCTAGAAGTAAAAGGGCAGCAGGTACCTGGGAATTGGCAAGGTTTCACAATGATTAGCACTGATGCCTCACAGTGCCAGGGACCCAGGTTCGATCCCCGGCTTGGATTTCTGTCTGTGCAGAGTTTGCGCATTCTCCCCGTGTCTGGGTGGGTTTCCTCCACATGATTCAGTTTCCTCCCACAGTCCAAAGATGTGCAGGTTAGGTTGATTGGCCATGGTAAATTGACCTTTAGTATTAGAGGGACTAGCAGGGTAAGTAGATGGGGCTAAGGAGATAGGGTCTGGGTGAAAATGACCTCAGCTGTCCCATTGCTACCCATGACTCATCTATTCCAATTTTCAGGTGGGCCCGAAAATGGCTGAGCGACACATCTGCCTTGTTTTAACTTGGAGGCTGATTAAATACACAAATCAGGATTCTGAATGGTTGTAGGACACTGACTGCAAGTCTCAGGTTCAAATACATGGAGCAGCCTATAGCCAATGGCCTTTGGAATCCATTAAAGCACGACAGGGGTGACGTTAACATTCTAAGAGGTGGCACGGTGGCAGTATTAGCACTGCTGCCTCACAGTACCAAAGACCTGGGTTCAATTCCTGGCTTGAATCACTGCCTGCATGGAGTTTGTATGTCCTCCCTGTGTCTGAGTGGGTTTCCTGTGGGTGCTCCAGTTTCCTCCCACAGTCCATTCTCAATGATTATGTGATACTCCGGCTAAAGATCTGCAGAGGAAACCCGGAATCACAGTGGCACAGTGGTTAGCACTGCTGCTTCACAGCGCCAGGGACCCGGGTTCGATTCCCAGCTTGGGTCACTGTCTGTGCGGAGTCTGCACGTTCCCCCCGTGTCTATGTGGGTTTCCTCCGGGTGCTCCGGTTTCCTCCCACAGTCTGAAAGACGTGCTGGTTAGGTGTATTGGCCGTGCTAAATTCTCCCTCAGTGTACCCGAACAGATGCCAGAGTGTGGCGACTAGGGGACTTTCACAGTAACTTCATTGCAGTGTTAATGTAAGCCTTACTTGTGACACTAATAAATAAACTTAAAGTACCTTCAGAATGTGGCATTAAGGAGAAGATGAGAAGCAGAAGCAGATAATCGCTCACCATCTGTATGAACCCGAGAGAAAGACAATGAACAAAGCACCGTCCAAAATCATTGTGACTTCTATTCACTTCCACCCTTGCAAAAACAAATGATTAAAACAAGTCATCTCCTTAATTTCCCTTTTGACTTCCTCATCGATCTCATTTCTTTACCACTGCTGCCTTGACTCGAGTTTAAATAAACTTTATAAAACCTCAGTCTAAGCAGAGCAGAGTTCTCCTCCTGGGCCCACAGAAAATCTCCTACCAATGAGAACTCTCACTTCTGCCACCTTCCCCCCCCCCCCCCCCCCCCCTCCAATCATAGGCCTGATGCACGATAAATCACACGGGAGGCAGGATGTACCCGGGAAATAAAGGCTTTTATTGCCAACAATAACGGAGCTACTATATACAATATACAATCCCAGACTAAAGGGTCACCAGGCAGAGCAGTGACCTTTATACCTCTCCCAGGAGGCGGAGCCAACTGGGGTGTACCATAGGACTATATTAACAGGTAGAACAGCCCAACCCTAACCCCAACAGTAACATATCTACAGACTCATAGTACTGGCCAAACCATGGCTCAGCACTCCTGGTGGTAACCAACAATGGTTCACCACATTCACCCCTCCTTTTAAAACAAAGGCCGGCGGGGCACAAAAAAAACAGAACAACTGTTCATCTGTCTATAAGTTCAAACGGTTTGGGGGACCGCACCGTCGCTGCGACCTCCTCAACACCAGCGATGACGCCGGTTCAAGCAATCACGGTGACCTTCTCTCCAAGGCGGTGTCCAGTGACTCCTCCAGTTCCTCACGGGCCGGTAGACCATGAGGTGGTGACAATCCGCTGGACTCGAGCACGCTTCGAGGTGGCGACAATCTCCTGGACTCAGGCAAGCTGTATGTCCATCATGGACTTGTCGAGTCTGTGAGGCTTGGCCTGGTCCAGGATGATTGACGCCACCGTTGGATTGTGGGTGCAACTGCAGGCAGCTGAGATGGTTGATGACGGCCCCTGCTGGTCATTTGCGGTCGGTGCCGACCAAAATGGCTGCCCCCATAGGTCGCACGTGGTCGATGGCGCCAAAACTGGCGGCCCCTGCAGGTCGCACGTGTCTTGCGACTCCGTCGTTAGGAATGGCGACGTCCTGGAATCGCATGTGGTGGAAGACCTCGAAGACGCAGAAGACAAGGAGGCCGGCTCCGGGGAGTCACACGCCGCACTGCTGTGTTTGGAGAGTGGTTTGGTCCGGCATACTTTGGAATAATGTCCCTTCTTGCCACAGGCGGAGCACAATACCGCTTTAGCTGGACATCGCTGCCGAGGCGTTTCACCCCCCCCACAGAAGTAACACCGCGGGCCACCTGGAGCTGCTGCCGTCGTCGGGTCCGAGGCTGGAAACGCAATCGCGCAGTTTTTCGATCCCGCTGAATAAAGTGGAGTCTGCGGCTGCCCCTGCCACAATGTCCCCACGCGGTCGTCGGGGTACATCTCCAGACTTTTGGAGGCCGTTTCTAGAGCGTCAGCTAATTCTACGGTTTTAGTGAGGTCGAGGTTACCTTGCTCCAGCAGCCGAAGGCGAATGTACGATGAGCCGATTCCCGCCACGAACGCATCTCGAACTAGGTCGCTCATGTACTGGACTGCCGACACTGACTTGCAGTTGCAGGCTCTGGCTAGCTGCTGAAGTTCACACACGTACTGTTCCGTCGTTTCGCCGGGCTGCCGCCGTCGAGTGGCTAGAAGGTGTCGAGCATGGATCTCATTCGGCGGTTTGTTGTATCGCTTTTTGAGAAGCTCGAGGGCCCCTTTGTAGTCGGGGGCCTCACGGATCGCTAAGTATACAGCGTCGCTTACCCTCGCGTGGAGGACCCGGAGTCTGTCGGCGTCGTTGTTGACCGCTGTGGAGGCGTCGAGGTAATCTTGGAAACACTTCAACCAGTGGTCGAAAGTGTTCGATGCTCCCGCCGCACGTGGATCCAACGTAAGCCGTTCGGGTTTAAGCATTTGCTCCATGGTTTTCTTTTGTTTTTTTTTTCCAAAAAAAATTTACTTGTTGGCAATAAAATTGATGCGCGATAAATCACACGGGAGGCAGGATGTACCCGGGAAATAAAGGCTTTTATTGCCAACAATAACGGAGCTACTATATACAATATACAATCCCAGACTAAAGGGTCACCAGGCAGAGCAGTGACCTTTATACCTCTCCCAGGAGGCGGAGCCAACTGGGGTGTACCATAGGACTATATTAACAGGTAGAACAGCCCAACCCTAACCCCAACAGTAACATATCTACAGACTCATAGTACTGGCCAAACCATGGCTCAACACTCCTGGTGGTAACCAACAATGGTTCACCACAAGGCCTATAACCGCTTCACCCGTCACCTGACCTCCCTTCTCCAATCTGCTTCCTGCTTCAGTGTGCCAACTGACCATTTGCCCAGATTTGTGTCAATGGCGGGCAGTGGCGAGGCTTCCATTTTGTGCCCACAGCCCAGTGGTGATATGTAAATGACCATTGTGGTTGAGGGGTGAAGCCATTATATCAATTTCATACCCCTTCCAGAGGGAGGTGGCTGATCAGCCTATTATTCCCAATTCATGCTACCGATATAATTTACACATTTTCATGAGTGATCCAATTGGTTCAGGTTTTACTATTCATAATTGGCAGATGTTTGATACGGATCATAGTTGCAGCAATCTGACATGTTAATCTTTTCAAACTATAACAACCCACTCAGTGTTGATGTGTGAAAGGCAGGAAAGGTGGTGTTGAGCTATTTCTAATATATAGTTCGTCGTCTGCCAATGGAACCAAGCACCATTTTATGAAGAAGTTTAATTATTGTTACTGTGAAATGTATTTTGAAAGTTTTTAGTAAGTTGGAAAGCCTCTTTTGAATTGGTGTTGTGGGTCAGGGCATTGTGGGTCGACCCACAACACGTGGTGGCAGCATTTTGAGAAGACAGCTCACCACCACCTTCTCAAGAGCAACTTAGGATGGACAATAAATGCTGGCCTAGCCAGCGATGTTCATGTTCCACGATTGAATAAAAACAACTCTGGAAGTTGAGATGGTGAGAAAGAAAAATGCTATTTCAGCAGATTGTAAAATAAAGACATTGTTAACACTGCTGCCTCACAGCGCCAGGGACCTGGGTTCAATTCCCAGCTAGGGTCACTGTCTGTGCGGAGTTTGTATGTTTTCTCTGTGTCTCCGTGGTTCTGGTTTCCTCTCACTGTCTGAAAGACGTGCTGATTAGGTTCATTGGCCATGCTAAATTCTCCCTCAGTGTACCCGAACAGGCGCCAAAGTGTGGCAACTAGGTGAAACACAAAGGGACTTGGGAATCCTTGTTCAAGATTCTCTTAAGGTTAACGTGCAGGTTCAGTCGGCAGTTAGGAAGGCAATGTTAGTGTTCATGTCGAGAGGGCTAGAATACAAGAGCAGGGATGCACTTCTGAGGCTGTATAAGGCTCTGGTCACACCCCATTTGGAGTATTGTGAGCAGTTTTAGGCCCGTATCTAAGGAAAGATGTGCTGGCCTTGGAAAGGGTCCAGAGGAGGTTCACAAGAATGATTCCTGGAATGAAGAGCTTGTCGTATGAGGATCAGTTGTGGACTCTGGGTCTGTACTCGTTGGAGTTTAGAAGGATAAGGGGGGATCTTATTGAAAATTACAAGATACTGCGAGGCCTGGATAGAATGGACGTGGAGAGGATGTTTCCACTTGTAGAAAAAACTAGAACCAGAACGCACAACCTCAGACTAAAGGGACGATCCTTTAAAACAGAGGTGAGGAGGAATTTCTTCGGCCAGAGAGTGGTGAATCTGTGCAACTCTTTGCCGCAGAAGGCTGTGGAGGCCAGATCATTGAGTGTCTTTAAGACAGAGATAAATAGGTTCTTGATTAATAAGGGGATCAGAGGTTATGGGGAAAAAGCAGGAGAATGGGGATCAGAAAAATATCAGCCATGATTGGTTAGCGGGGCAGACTCGATGGGCCGAGTGGCCTAATTCTATTCCTATGTCTTATGTCTTATTTTCACAGTAACTTCATTGCAGTGTTAATGTAAGCCTACTTGTGACTAATAAATAAACTTTAAACTTTGATTTTTGATCAATTTGATTGGCTGAGCTTTTTGCTTTTTTTTGGAAGTTAGGTTTTGTAATTTCTCAAAACCCTGATGTGTTTTAATTATTTAAATCTAACCAAAATCTTTCAACTTGGGAGGTGTTGTGGTGGAGTGGGGAACATTCCTGCCTCTAAGCCGGACCCTCTGAGTTTGTGTCCCACCCCAGGACTCGATGGTCAAAGAAGGTGCATTCATCATGTGGCCAAACAGACTGAGTTTCAATCTGCAAAATCCTTCCAACACATGTCAATGGCTGGTGGTAAGAACGGAGAGACTCCTGACCAGCCATGCTTGATGTGGAGTGGCACCTCTTGTTTCAGGAAAAACTATTATTTTTATTCATTCTTGGGACTTGGGCGTCACTGGTTGGCCAGCATTTATTGGTCATCCCTAGTTGCCCAAGGGCAGTTGAGAGTCAACCACATTGCTGTGGCTCTGGAGTCCAGGGCCGCAATTTTACCGCCTCGCCTGCCCCTGAATCGGGGGGGGGGCGAGGCTCGCAGAACGGAATTCTCCATTGGCCTCGGGTGGGATTTTATGAGCCTCGCCCAAGTGAGGTCGTAAAATTCCACCCCAGATGTAGGCCAGACCAGGTAAGGATGGCAGATTTCCTTCCCTAAGGACATTAGTGAACCAGGAGGATTTTTCCAACAATCGACAATGATTTCATGGTCATCAATAGATTCTTAATTCCAGATATTTTTTAATTTATTGAATTAAAATTGCCCTATCTGCCATGGCAGGATTTGAACCCGTGTCTGCAGAACATTGGCTGCTTTTCTGGATTAATGATCTGCTGATAATACCATAGGCCATTTCCTCCCTTGGAAACATATGAGAGGGTATTAAGAGAGACTATATAGTCTGGGGCTGTATTCCTTGGAGTTTAGAAGAGTGAGGGGTGACCTTAATCAAACATATAAGATCCTGAGGGGCCTTGAGAGGGTAGATGGTGAGATGTTTTCACTAGTGGGAAAGTTTCAAACAAACGGACATAGCTACAGGATAAAGGCCGATCATTTAAAACTGAGGTGCGTAGGAATTTCCTCTTGCAGTGGATGGTGTATCTCTGGAATTCTCTGCCCCAAGTCTGGAGTATTTAAAGTGGAAGTGGAATAACTATTTGATCGATCGAGGAATAGAGGTCTGTGGAAATGACACAGAAAAGGAGTTGAGGCCGGCATAGATCAGCCACGATTGCATTGAATGGCAGGGCAGGCTTGAAGGGCCTAGTGGCCGTCTCCTGCTTCTATTTCTCGTGTTCTGGTGAAAGTCAGTCTTGTGCACCACCAGATGCAGGGAGAGAAACAGCAACAAAATCTGCCAAAGGCAAGATGATAGACAAGAAATGCATATTATTATGTATTTACACCATCGATAGGTTGCAACCACATGAATGTACATAATTAGCTGCTGTATGTATATTGAAACATCAGCTTAATTATCTTCTTTCAAGTTCATCTGCTAATCCTATACTTCGTGCTGACTTTGCTGTCAAAATATTGTTTTCTTCTGAATGCATTTCCAACAAATAATTTCTCCCTCTGTGACTCACTGGTAAACTGACTGATGGCTTGATCCAGTTGAAATAAATTAAACGCAAGATAATTCATTGCCTACATTTACATCCAACAAGTTACTTTCCACTGCATCACTTTCCACTTTCTACTTTCCACTGTCCAAAGATGTGCGGGTTAGGTTGATTGGCCATGCTAAAAATTGCCCTTAGTGTCCCGGGATGCGTAGGTTAGAGGGATTAGTGGGTAAATATGTAGGGATATGGGGGTAGGGCCTGGGTGGGATTGTAGTCGGTGCAGACTCGATGGGCCGAACGGCCTCTTTCTGTACTATAGGGTTTCTATGCATGTAGTACTGTGTTGTGAAACCTTCTTCGTGCTCTGTGACCTTTGATGTGCATCAAATATCCAATGTCACTTTAAAAAAAGCTTTGAATGGCGCCTACAAAGAAATGCCCTTCTCAATATATTTACTGTGAATTCAATTCCTGTAATATTTACTGATGGTTTTATTCCTTGGAACTGCTACCACAGGTTAATTGAGAAATTGAGGAGCGATTGAGTCAGTTAGGTTTATATTCGCTGGAGTTCAGAAGAATGAGGGGGGATTTTATAGAAACCCATAAAATATTAACAGGATGAGACAGGGTAGATGCAAGGAGGAAGTTCCCGATGGTGGGGGTATTAAGAGAGACTGAATAGTCTAGGGCTATATTCTGGGGGCAAAGCCAAGAATGCCGGGTACAAATTTTCAGATAGAGATGAGGAGAAATTTCTTCATCCAGAGAGTGGCAAGAATTTGCTGTCATAGAAAGCAGATGAGGCCAAAACATTGTGAGCAGAATCTTCCTGTCCAGCCCTCTGCAGGAATCGTAGTGAGTGGGACACAGATTATGCAAAGGTCCGTTGCTTTTCCAGTCTTGTGGAAAGCGCGGCCAGAAAATCCCATTCTGTATGTTTTCATGAAGCAATTAGATATAGATATTGAGGTGCAGTGGATCAAAGGATATGGTGTGCTCTTGGTTCTGTGGTGTAATGGTGAGCACTCTGGACTTTGAATTCAGCGATCTGAGTTCAATTCTCCGCCAAATCTTGTTTTGGGTGGCACAGTGGCGCAGTGGTTAGCACTGCAGCCTTACAATGCCAGGGACCCAGGTTCAATTCCAGCCGCGGCTCACTGTCTGTGCGGAGTTTGCACCTTCTCCCCGTTTCTGCATGGGTTTCTTTCGGGTGCTCCGGTTTCCTCCCACATTCCAAAAATGTGCAGATTATGTTGATTGGCCAAGTTAAATTGCCCCTTAATGTAGGGGGATTAGTAGGGTAAATAGATGGGGTTAAGGAGATATGGGCTGGGTGGGATTGTGGTCGGTGTAGGCTTGATGGGCCAAATGGCCTCCTTCTGCACTGTAGGGATTCTATGATTCTGTGATATGGGGAGAAGGCGGGATCGAACTATTGAGTTGGATGATCAGCCATGATCATAACGAATGGTGGAGCAGGCCCGAAGGGCTGAATGGCCTCTTCCTGCTCCTATTTTCTCTGAGTGAAATCTTGCCAAAAAATGGCAGAGTGGTGATTCCAGTGAGAAAAATAGTGTGTTTCTCGAGAGAGAGAGAGAGAGAGAAACACACTGGTCTTCTCTCCAAATCTTACCACAAAAAAACAGTTAGGCAGCTTCATGGGGCCTTAACACAGGCAAAGCCTGGCTGCACTGAGTTCAGGGCACCATGTTTAAAGGGAACCCTGATCAAACCAAACAATGACCTTCCCCCAAGCCCACCAAGGAGGTCTCAGGGCCCCCCACACACCCACAATTGGAGTCGCACCCCCCACCCCACACCTCAGTTAGAGCTGGCATTTCTCCCTCCAAACTTCCAACTGACCCCCCCCCCCCCACCCCCCCCCCCCCCCCCCCACTCCACCACCCACCAGTCAGCGCCATCCCTATCCCTTCCCCTCAACCCCCACTCACAGTCAGTGCCGGCAAGCCCCACCCTCCCCCCACTTCCCCCGCCTGAAACATTGGACCCCTTTCCCCAAACCCCCCCCCCCACCCACCCAGTCAATGCGGGAACCCACACCCCCCCAAAACAGCCATCGCCGGCATCCCCAGCTCCCACACCTGCTCTCTCCCCCACCTCCCCCACCAACCACCACAAATAAATGAATCCCTCCCCTCCCCCATGAGGCTCCCACTGGGATCCAACCCTGGCACTGCCCCGTGGCACAGGTTGGTACTGCCAATTTGGCACTGATGGATTGATTGATGGTGATTTCTCTGGCTGCCATTAGGCAGATAAGAATGGCAAAAGCAATGCCACCTTGCTGGATGACAGTGGAGAGGCGTTAGAGGAAGAAAGAGTCATCGACCAAGTCAAAGGCGGCAGACAGGTTGAGAAGGATGAGGAGAGATACCTTATCTTTGTCACAGTCACATAGCATTGCCATTTGTGACTACAATAAGAGCTATTTTAGAACTGTGGCAGAGGCAGAAATCTGATTGAAGGAATTCAAGCGTGGAGTCCTGAGAAAGATGGATACAAATTTGAGAGGTGACAACATGATTGAGGGTTTTGGAGAGAAAAAGAAAATCACAGAAGGGAACAATGGTTTCCAAACATAATATTTTCAAGGGTTATTCAGTTGAGGAAGTGGCTGAACATGGAAGATCAGAAGGAGAGAATCAGGGACTGAACCTGAAAAGAGGGACGGTTAACAAGATCAGCTAACATGGCAGGTAGAAAGGGATGTTGGGTAGTCCGTCATTTAATGGCCTTCATAGAATCCCTACAGTGCAGAAACATAGAAACTAGAAGCAGGAGTAGGCCATTCGGCCCATCGAGCCTGCACTGACACCAATTCCACCCAGGTCTTATCTGCCTGTAATCCCATGTACTTACGCCTGCTAATCCCCCTGACAATGAGGGGAAATTTAGCACGGCCAATCAACCTAACCTGCACATCTTTGGAGTGTGGGCGGAAAACCAGAGCACTGAAGGAAATCCACGCAGACACGGGGAGAATGTGCAAACTTTACACAGACAGTCACCTAAGCCGAGAATTGAACCCAGTTTCCTGCTGCTGTGAGGCAGCAGTTCTAACCACTGTGCCACCATGCCGCCAAAATTGAAGGATAGTGTGCATTCTGTGGGTGTTTGGAGAGGAATCATAGAATCCCTTCAGTGCAGAAGGAGGCCATTCGGCCCATTGAGCCTGCACCAAGAACAATCCCACCCAGGCCCTATCCCTGTAACCCCATGTATTTACCCTGCTAATCCCCCTGACACTAAGGGACAATTTAGCATGGCCAATCAACCTAACCTGCACATCTTTGGAGTGTGAGAAGAAAGTGGAGTACTCGGAGGAAACCCACGCAGACACGGAGAGAACGCGCACACTCCAGAAATGATAGGAAGGAACGATAAGCTTGAAGTGGGTAAAGAGTCAGCAAGTAATGGGAGTTGGGGTGAGGCTGGCAGAGGGTGAAGGAGAACATTGAGTTGCCAGCATTGTATCAGATTGGGAGTGGGGCGGGGGGGGGGAGGGGTTGCGCGGGGGGTGGGGGGCGGTTGGTGAAGAGTGGGTTGGAGGTGAGATGGAGTTATGGGACTGTAAATAAAGTTTAGGTGAAGTGTCAGAGGGGAATCGCACAGTTGGCTGAGCATGAACAGAGGGAATGGGAAATCAGGGAAAAAAACTGCTCTGGTTGAAAGAGGCTGGAAAACAGAATGAGTGAGGTCGAATCATGCAACCAGGAAGAGGCTGGCGAACACTGTCATTAAAATCCAATAAGAAGTCTCACAACACCAGGTTAAAGTCCAACAGATTTATTTGGTAGCAAATACCATAAGCTTTCGGAGCACTGCTCCTTCATCAGATGGAGTGGAAATGTGCTCTCAAACAGTGCACAGACACAGAAATTACTTGAAATTACAGAGTTACTTGATTTCTGTGTCTGTGCACTGTTTGAGAGCACATTTCCACTCCATCTGACGAAGGAGCAGCACTCCGAAAGCTTATGGTATTTGCTACCAAATAAATCTGTTGGACTTTAACCTGGTGTTGTGAGACTTCTTACTGTGTTTACCCCAGTCCAACGCCGGCATCTCCACATCATTAAAATCCAATCCAGAGGGAAAGAGAAAAGTCACATAAACAGGGGAGTACATTTTTCTTTAAAAACACAGAATAATGGAATGCAGACGAAAGGCCTGGAATGTTCAGAGTGAAACACAGCCAGGGTGGGAGCGGGAAGGCTGGATGGGATTGTTTTTAAAAAGCCCGGGGGATAAGGAAGAAGAAGCAGGGACAACTGGCCTTGCAGCCCAGAGCAGTCCAGATAACCTCGATCAAAAGTAGCAAAAGCGCGAGGGACAATAATGGACATAGTCAGATACAGGGAGTAAGGAAACAAGAAGGGACAAGGGGTATCTGTAAGAAGCAATGAGCTGAAGGAAGAAGGTAAGATTGTGGTTGCCGGTCCCTATTACAGGGAATTACCATGTCCCCAAGGTATAATGTTTCAGTATAAACGGGTTACCCTACAATTATTTCCTGCACAGTAAGAAGTCTCACAACACCAGGTTAAAGTCCAACAGGTTTATTTGGTAGCAAACGCCACTAGCTTTCGGAGCGCTGCTCCTTCGTCAGGTGAGTGGGAGATCTGCTCATAAATAGCAAACAGGGCATATAAAGACACAAACTCAATTTACAGAATAATGAATAATGAATGGAATGCGAGTCTTTGCAACTAATCAAGTCTTAAAGGTACAGACAATGTGAGTGGAGAGAGCATTAGCACAGGTTAAAGAGATGTGTATTGTCTCCAGACAGGACAGCCAGTGAGACTTTGCAAGTCCAGGCAAGTTGTGGGAGTTACAGATAATGTGACATGAACCCAAGATCCCGGTTGAGGTCGTCCTCATGTGTGCGGAACCTGGCTATCAATTTCTGCTCAGCGACTCTGTGCTGTCGTGTGTTGTGAAGGCCGCCTTGGAGAATGCTTACCCGAATATCAGAGGCCAAATGCCCGTGACCACTGAAGTGCTCCCCAACAGGAAGAGAACAGTCTTGCCTGGTGATTGTCGAGCGGTGTTCATTCATCCGTTGTCGTAGCGTCTGCATGGTTTCCACAGTCAGAATGAAAACAGCCCCAAATTTTCAAATTCTGATTTTCATTTGTACTTGTGCATAATAGATAGCATCTTAATAAATTAATGCCTCACCCTTTCTATTGCCTCAACAACCTTCTTCCGGTGTAAAACCTAAAACAACTCATGATACTCCAGCATGCTGACTTTTGGGTAAGCTCTCTTAGGTAACTCTCTTGGGTAACTACTCCAAAGATGTGTAGGTGAGGTGGATTGGCAATGCTAAATTGCCCCTGAGTGTCGGGGGAGTAGCAGAGGTTACGGGGAAATGGCCTAGGTGGGATTGGTTTCAGTGTAGGCCCGATGGGCCAAATGGCCTCCTCCTGAACTCTAGGGATTCTGTTACTCTTCCAATGTGCTTCACTGAAACTGTTCTGCAGTCACCAGGAGGATGTTCCAGTGGAGTTATAGCCTCTAATATGAATTCTCAGGCTTGGTTAAGTCTGGCTTGTCTGAAGGCACCCTTCCCCCATATTTTGTAATGGAACTGGATGCTCCCTGTAGCTAACATCACTAAAGGCATATAGATGGGACAAAGATGCTGAGAGAGGGGGACCTCCACAGTGGTGCTAAAAAATTGAAGATAGCACTGTGCGGGCGGCACGGTAGCACAGTGGTTAGCACTGCTGCTTCACAGCTCCAGGGACCTGGGTTCGATTCCCAGCTTGGGTCACTGTCTGTGTGGAGTTTGCACATTCTCCCCGTGTCTGCGTGGGTTTCCTCCGGGTGCTCCGGTTTCCTCCCACAGTCCAAAAGATGTGCGGGTTAGGTTGATTGGCCATGCTAAAAATTGCCCTTAGTGTCCTGGGATGCATAGGTTAGAGGGATTACTGGGTAAAATATGTGGGGGTAGGGCCTGGGTGGGATTGTGGTCGGTGCAGACTCGATGGGCCGAATGGCCTCTTTCTGTGCTGTAGGGATTCTAAGATTGCGGTACCTATCGTCTGCAACTGGTAGCCCACATGCTGAGAATGTCTGTAAAGAAGATTGTTTTCCTACAATAATATAAAAAGTTGGTCATTGTCTCACACACATAACCATTCATATAATCATTTTGTGTTGCAGATAACTCTCTAATTGAGTTAATATCTAAATGAGCTTTTTCCAGCTGGCAAGTTTCCTTGTTACAGTACTCCCAAGACTCAGATTGAAAATAATATAATGCAATAAAACATTAAAAAAGGAAAGAAACAAGTAATATATGTTTCACCCCTCAGGATGTTCAAAAGCACAGAACAGTCAATGAAATATTTTTGCAATGTAGTCAGTATCTTAATGTAGGGAAGCATGGAAACCAAAGGGTGGGATTTTCCGGCCTTTCCCTCTGATGGGATCTTCCAGTCGCACTGAAAACAATCCCCCCTCCCCACTCTCCCCACCCCCACAGCGGGTTCCCCAGCGGCAGGACAGCAAGCCGCGCAAAGTGCCATGGATAACGACGGGACTGGAAGATCCCGCAGGCTTCCGATGGTAAAGCACCTCCACCACTTGAAAACATGCTGCAGGAGGGGGCTGGAAAATTGTGTCCCATGTTGCACACAGCGTGGTCCCACAAACAACAATGAAATGAACGACCAAATTCAGTGCGGTCGGCTGTGGGATTAATATTGGCCCAAACATTTGGAGAACTCTACTCTACTCTTTGCCATGGGATCTTTCATGGTAAGCTGAGAGGGTATATAGGCCCTCTGCTTAATGTTCCATTCAAAAGATGGTACCTCCAACAGTGCACCCTCTCAATACTGCACTAGAGAATGAAGGGCAATGGAGCACGGGCAGGAAAGTGGAGTTGAAGCCCAAGATCAGCCATGATTGTATTGAGTGGCGGAGCAAGCTTGATCGGGTGTGTGGTCTAATCCTGCTCCTGTTCTTTATGTTTCTTGAAGTATTCAGCCTAGATGATATGCTTAAATATCTGAAGATGGACTTAAAGTCATAACCATCTGACTAAGAATTGAGAGTTTAACCGTTGAGCAAATGTTGACAAAAACAGGGGAACATTATTAGGATGGCACAGTGACAGGGTGGTTAGCACTGCTGCCTCACAGCGCCAGGGACTTGGGTTCGATTCCCGGCTTGGGTCACTGTCTGTGTGGAGTTTGCACATTCTCCCCGTGTCTGCGTGGGTTTCCTCTGGGTGCTCCGGTTTCGTCCCACAGTCCAAAGATGTGCGGGTTAGGCGGATTGACCATTCTAAATTGTCTCTTAGTGTGAGGAGGACTAGCTAGCATAAATGTATAGGGTTATGGAGATAGGGTCTGGGTGGGATTGTGGTTGGTGCAAAATCAATGGGCCAAATGGCCTCCTTCTACACTGTATGATTTTATTCTATTCCAAAACCCTGATTAATTTATCTAGTAACTCAATGAAATGACATTTCGTTTGCAGTGAAATTTCTGCCTTGGAACCGCAGAATTCTGAACATTAGCACCGGAAGTTTACTGTCCCGTCCGCCGCGGGAATCGTAGCAGGCTGGGGGCGGACTATAAAAAGGTCCGGTGACCTCGGGCAGGATTTTGTGGTTTTGTGGCGAGTACGGCAGGAAGATCCTGCCCTAGTTTGCTGTTCTTTAACCCAGAACGAACAGTGAAATACATCTGGCATACAAGTGAAACTGGTGTAGATAGGTTGGGGGGAGGGGAGCTAGAAGAGTTGACTAGGATCAAGGAACTAATTGATGGGGGGGAGGATGCAGGGGTAAGGGGAATTACAAAATTAATGGTAGAGGAGAGGGTGCAAGTGAATGAAGGCGGTAATTTAGATAAGGGAGTAGAGGGAGAGGGTGTTCGCGACTCATCAAAGCGGGTCCAGATAAAAGCTGGAATAAGGACACTTTGCCTGAATGCACGAAGCATTCGGAACAAGGTGAATGAGTTGATGGTGCAAATCAGCACAAGTGGGTACGATCTAGTGGCCATTACAGAAACGTGGCTGAAAGGTGACCAGGACTGGGAGATGAATATCCAGGGGTATCAGGCGTTTAGGAAGAATAGACAGGAAGGAAAAGGTGGTGGGGTCGCGCTATTAATAAGAGATAATATCAGGGTAGTACTGAGGGATGACATAGGCTCTGAGGAACAAAACGTGGAATCGTTATGGGTAGAGATGAGGAATAGTAGAGGGAGAAAGACACTAGTAGGTGTGGTATATAGGCCCCCAAATAATAATGTTGCGGTGGGGAGGGCTATAAACAAGCAGATAAGGGATGCATGTAAAAACGGAACGGCAATAATCATGGGGGACTTCAACATTCACATTGACTGGCAGACTCAAGTCGGTAAGGGTGGAATGGAGGAAGAGTTCTTAGAGTGCTGTCGGGATAGTTTCCTTGAACAGCATGTTACGGAACCGACGAGGGAACGAGCTATTTTGGATCTGGTATTGTGTAACGAGGTAGGTAGAATTAAGGATCTTATTGTGAAGGACCCTCTTGGGTCTAGTGACCACAATATGGTCGAGTTTCTGATTCAGATGGAAGAGGAGAAAGTTTGGTCTCAAACCAGTGTCCTCTGTTTGAACAGAGGGAAATATGATAGGATGAGGGATGAATTGGCTAAGGTAGACTGGGAGAGCAGGCTGGCAGGTAGGACAGCTGAGGAACAGTGGAGGATTTTTAAGGAGATCCTTTTCAGTTCTCAGCAAAAATATATTCCAGCAAAAACAAGGATTGTAAGAAAAGGGAGAACCAGCCGTGGATAACGAAGGAAATAAAGGAGAGTATTAAAATAAAAACAGCTGCGTACAGAGTGGCCAAAAATAGTGGAGAAACAAGTGATTGGGAAAAATTTAAGAAACAACAAAGAGAGACTAAGAAAGCGATAAAGAAAGGAAGGATAGACTATGAAGCTAGGCTAGCAATTAATATAAAAAATGATAGTAAAAGTTTTTATAAATATATAAAAAGGAATAGAGTGGCTAGAGTGAATGTTGGACCCTTGGAGGACGAGAGGGGGGAGTTAATAGTGGGAAATGAGGATATGGCTGAGTCTTTAAATACGTTTTTTGTGTCGGTCTTCACGGTGGAGGACACAAATAGTATGCCAAATATTAACGATAGAGGGTTGGCAGCAGGAGAAATACTTAATACGATTAATGTTACCAGAGAGGCAGTGCTGGGTAGACTAATGGGACTGAAGGTGGACAAGTCCCCGGGTCCGGATGGAATGCATCCCAGGGTATTGAAAGAAATGTCAGAGGTAATAGTGGATGCGTTAGTGATTATTTATCAAAACTCGTTGCATTCTGGGGTAGTGCCGGTTGATTGGAAAACGGCTAATGTTACGCCGCTGTTTAAAAAAGGAAGGAGACAAAAGGCGGGTAACTATAGGCCGGTCAGCTTAACGTCTGTAGTAGGGAAAATGCTGGAATCCATTATTAAAGAGGAGATAGCAGGGCATCTGGATAGAAATGGTTCGATCAATCAGACGCAGCATGGATTCATGAGGGGAAAGTCGTGCTTGACGAACATGTTGGATTTTTATGAAGATGTGACTAGGGCGGTTGATGGAGGAGAACCGGTGGATGCGGTGTTTTTGGATTTCCAAAAGGCGTTTGATAAGGTGCCCCATAAAAGGCTGCTGAAGAAGATTAGGGCACACGGAGTTGGGGGTAGTGTGTTAAAGTGGATTGGGGACTGGCTATCCGACAGGAAGCAAAGAGTCGGAATAAATGGGTGTTTTTCCGGTTGGAGGAAGGTAACTAGTGGCGTGCCGCAGGGATCGGTACTCGGGCCGCAACTGTTTACCATTTATATAGATGATCTGGAGGAGGGGACGGAGTGTAGGGTAACGAAGTTTGCAGACGACACAAAGATAAGTGGAAAAGTGAATCGTGTGGAGGACGGAGAAGATCTGCAGAGAGATTTGGACAGGCTGAGTGAGTGGGCGAGGATATGGCAAATGGAGTATAACGTTGAGAAATGCGAGGTTATACACTTTGGAGGAAATAATAACAAATGGGATTACTATCTCAATGGAAACAAATTAAAACATGCTACCGTGCAAAGGGACCTGGGGGTCCTTGTGCATGAGACGCAAAAGCCCAGTCTGCAGGTACAACAGGTGATCAAGAAGGCAAATGGGATGTTGGCCTATATTGCGAGGGGGATAGAATATAAAAGCAGGGATGTCTTGATGCACCTGTACAGGGCATTGGTGAGGCCGCAGCTGGAATACTGTGTGCAGTATTGGTCCCCTTATATGAGGAAGGATATATTGGCATTGGAGGGAGTGCAGAGAAGGTTCACCAGGTTGATACCGGAGATGAGGGGTTTGGATTATGAGGAGAGGCTGAGGAGATTGGGTTTGTACTCGTTGGAGTTTAGAAGGATGAGGGGGGATCTTATGGAGACTTATAAGATAATGCGGGGGCTGGATAGGGTGGAGGCGGAGAGATTCTTTCCACTTAGTAAGGAAGTTAAAACTAGAGGACACAGCCTCAAAATAAAGGGGGGTCGGTTTAAGACAGAGTTGAGGAGGAACTTCTTCTCCCAGAGGGTGGTGAATCTCTGGAATTCTCTGCCCACTGAGGTGGTGGAGGCTACCTCGCTGAATATGTTTAAAGCGCGGATGGATGGATTCCTGATCGGTAAGGGAATTAAGGGTTATGGGGATCAGGCGGGTAAGTGGTACTGATCCACGTCAGATCAGCCATGATCTTATTGAATGGCGGGGCAGGCTCGAGGGGCTAGATGGCCTACTCCTGCTCCTATTTCTTATGTTCTTATGTTCTTATGTGTTTTCAGTTGCAAAGTATCTAATCTTGTACAGTCTACAAGTGATTTTATTAAGGTATATTTTCAAGTTCAATTAGTGAAACAGCCCCAGAATCACACTGTGTTTGTGCAGAGTGTCAAGTTACTAAGACACATTCAGAAAGCCACAGAATGCGTCATCTTCTTCCGGTTACATCATCTTTTAACCCCTCAAGTCTGGTAAGCGTCATTTGTGTAACAAATTCCATCTGAGCTAACAGCGAACTGCAGTTTCAAGTTGGCTGCTTTCACTGACGTCAAACAAACTTAGTCACCCTTAGTCAGCCTGCTCCCAAAACATTAATATTTGGTCATATCAAGTTAGATTTTGTGATAAGGAGTTCCGTGAAGACATCACCATAAACTAGTGCGCCCGTAAACAAAGGAATAAAAGAAGGGGAGGAGGCCATTCACTCCCTTGAGCTTGTTCTACCATTCAGTTAGACCATGGCTGAGCTAATCTCATTATCAGAGGGGATAGGAGACATGCTTGGCTGCCAGAGTTTTGCATTACAGGATCTCAAGGTCACAGTGTCATCTACCATAACTTTGTCATCAGAGCTAACCCACATGGATAGATGAGCATTAGTGTTTATTTCCAATCAGGCCAACAAGGTAAGGTTTTTAAAGTTTAATAGTTTATTTATTAGTGTCACAAGTGTGCTTACATTAACACTGTAATGAAGTTACTGTGTGATGTGCGTTATTACTCACGAGGCTTGAGATGCTCAAGGAAATAAAGGCTTTTATTTACTATTACAACGATTATTACCATATATAGTACACGATCCCAGACTGAGGGGTCCCAGACAGAGCAGTGACCTTTATACCTCTCCCAGGAGGCGGAGCCCGACTGGGATGTACCATAATAACTATAATACAGGTGTAACAGCCCAACCCTAACCCCAACAGTAACAAGTAGAACAACCCACCCCTAACCCCAACAGCAACATATATACAGACTCGTAGTACTGGCCAGACCCTGGCTCAGTGCTATCTAGTGGGAACCAACGATGGTTCACCACACTGTGAAAATCCCCTTGTCACCACATTCCAGTGCCCGTTCGGGTACACTGAGAGTGAATTTCGCCTGGCCAATGCACCTAACCAGCACATCTTTCAGACTGTAGGAGAGAACTAGAGCACCCGGAGGAAACCCACACAGACACAGAGAGAAGGTGCAGACTCCGTACAGGCAGTGACCCAAGTCAAGAATCGAACCTGGGTTCCTGGCACCGTGAGGCAGCAATGCTAATCACTGTGCCAAGAGCTAAGATGTATTTATAATATATAATGGTGTTGCTCTCCTTAAGTCAGTACTTTAACATAAAAGGGAGGCAGCCACAGTGGGTGTGATGATAAGGAGCATCATAGCGAGGGGCAATTTCAGTGCCTCTCTTGGCTATCAGGCAACCAGTGTTATGTTTACATTGCTGGCTGATACTGGCCTGTTCCTGAGACTGGAGATGGTTGGGTTCACAGCCAGGTAATTAAGATTACATTCATCCCTTCTCAATAACTATGCGTGCATAGCTTTGCATGACTGTTTATTTTTTAAATGTTGCCATCTGATGCTGGCATCATCCTGCAACATGAACAGGGCATGCAAGTATTGGAGAAACACTTCAAACAGAAGCAGTCCTGGAATTCGTTGCAACACCCTTTCGGGGTGGAAAATTAGTGTAACAACTTCCCGGACCTAGAATGCCTGATGTTAAAATGCTGCCCCTACTACCTTCTGCGGGAATTCACCTCTGTTATCCTGACAGCAGTTTACATCCCACCCCACGTGGACATGAAGACCGCACTGGACGAAATATATACCAATACAAATAGCCTTGAGACAAAACATCCCGAGGCCTTGTTCATCGTGGCCGGGGACTTCAATCAGGCCAAGCTCAAGAGCGTCCTACCAAGATAGCACCAACACGTCTCCTGTTCCACCAGAGGTCCAAACATTCTAGACCGCTGCTACACAAATATCAAACATGCCTACTTCCCTATCGCCCACCCGCACTTTGGCAAATCAGACCACAAGGCTGTGCCTCTGCTTCCGGCTTACGAGCAAAAACTGAAACGGGAGAATCTGTCAAAGAAAGTCATGCAAAGCTGGGTCTAAGGAATTGGATGATCTCCTACGGGACTGCTTAGAGTCAGTAGAACTGGTCAGTCCTTAAAAACTCTGCAACCAGCCTGAATGAATACACAACTACAGTAACTGACTTCATTATTGTGTGGAAGACTGTGTGCCAAAGAAGCAAATCCGCGTGTTCCCCAACCGGAAACCATGGATGAACAGGGATATCCACTGCTTGCTGAAGTCCAGGTCGGAGGCATTCAAATCAGGTGACCATCACTTGTATAAGAAAGCCGAATATGCAAGGTCTGCAAGACATAAGCCAGATATGGCAAGGTCTGCAAGATATAACAGGCTACAAGATGAAGGCATGTAAAATTGCCAGCACCACCAATGCATTCCTCCCTGATGAGCTCAATGCATTCTATGCCTGTTTTGAGCAAGAGGTTAGCGAGAACATGCCCTTCACCCCGGAGCCTCGGACGAACCTGCATCCGAGGTCACTATTGCAGATGTCAGAGCAATCTTCTCAAAGGTCAACCCATGGAAAGCGACTGGCTCAGATAGGGTACCCAGATGACCACTCAGATCCTGTGCTGACCAGCTGGCAGGGGGATTCACAGACATCTTCAACCTCTCTTTACAACAATCTGAGGTCCATATCTGCTTCAAGAAGATGATCATCATCCCTGTACCAAAGAAAAGCCAGGCAGCGTGCCTTAATGACTATCGTCTGGTGGCTCTGCCATCCATCATTATGAAGTGCTTTGAAAGGCTAGTCATGGCACGAATCAATTCCAGCCTCCCAGATTGCCTTAAACCACCACAGTTCACCTATCATCGCAACAGATCCACAGCAGACGCCATCTCCCTGGCCCTACACTCAACCCTGGAACACCTGGGTAACAAAGTCAGACTCCTATTTATTGACTACAGCTCAGCCTTCAACACCATTATTCCTACAAAACTCATTTCCAAACTCTGTGGCTTAGGTCTCGGCTCCTCCCTCTGCGACTGGATCCTGAACTTCCTAACCCACAGACCATAATCAGTAAGGAGAGGCAACAACACCTCTTCCACAATCATCCTCAACACCGGTGTCCCACAAGGCTGTGTCCTCAGCCTCCTACTATACTCCTTATACACTTACGACTGTGTGGCCAGATTCCCCTCCAATTCGATTTTCAAGTTTGCTAATGACACCACCATAGTGAGTCGGATCTCAAACAATGATGAAACGGAGTATAGGAAAGAGGTAGAGAATTTAGTGAACTGGTGCAATGACAATAATCTCTCCCTCAATGTCAACAAAATGAAGGAGATTGTCATCAACTTCAGGAGGCGTAAAGGGGACGAAGTAGAAATAATCGAGAGCTTCAGGTCTTTCGGTGTGCAGATCACCAACAACCTGTCCTGGTCCCCCCATGCCGACACTATAGTTAGGAAAACCCACCAACGCCTCTACTTTCTCAGAATAGTTGTCCGCTACAACTCTCACCAACATTTACAGATGCACCACTGAAAGCATTCTTTCTGGTTGCATCATAGCTTGGTATGGCTCCTGCTCTGCCCAAGACCTCAAGAAACTACAAAGGATTTACAAGGCCCAGTCCATCACTCAAACCAGCCTCCAACCCATTGACACTGTCTACACTTCCCGCTGTCTCGGAAAAGCAGCCAGCATAATTAAGGACCCCGGACATTCTCTCTTCTATCTCCTTCCGTCGGGAAAAAGATGCAAGAGTCTAAGGAAACGTGCCAACGGACTCAAGAACAACTTCTTCCCTGCTGCGATCAGACTTTTAAATAGACCTAACTTGTATTAAGTTAATCTTTTCCTACACCCTAGCTATGAGTGTAACACTACATTCTGCACTCTCTCCTTTCCTTCTCTATGAACGGTATGCTTTGTCTATATAGCGTACAAGAAACAATACTTTTCACTGTATACCAATACATGTGACAATAATAAATCAAATCAAAATCAAGGAAACTCACTGTTAGAAAAACCTAGCTTGCAACTCTGCACAAAGTATCACCAAACTTTGGGAACAGTAAAGAGTTTTCTGGTGTAAATTAAAAGCTCAGCAGTCGCTTACTTGCATTTAACCACAGCAGGTCACAGCAGTCTGTAAAATATCATTCCCTTCATTTTCAAACTAGCACCCTAGATTCTATATATTCAAGGCAGAGTTGGACAATGTTTTCACCCCAATGGAGTCAGGGGTTAAGAGGGACAAGCAGAAAATTGGGGAAAGGGCACAATCACATCAACCATCAACTTATTGAATGGCGGAGCAGGCTCAGAGGCTGACTGACCTAAAATCATAGAATCCCTACAGTGCAGAAAAGGCCACTCGGCCCATCGAGTCTGCACCGATTCAGCATCCCACCCAGGCATTCTCCCCTACCCTATCCTCTTAACCCCACACATTTCCCAATCATTTTCCAATCCAATTCTCCAATCCAATTTTCCAATCCAATTCCAATCCAACCAACGTACACATCTTCAAGTTTATTTATTATTATTAGTCACTAGTGGGCTTACATTAACACTGCAACGAAGGTACTGTGAAAATCCCCTCGTCACCACGCTCTGGCGCCTGTGGGAGAATTTAGCATGGCCAATGCATCTAATCAGCATGCCTTTTGGACTGTAGGAGGAAACTGGAGCACCCGGAGGAAACCCACGTAGACACAGGGAGAACATGCAAACTCCACACAGACTGTGACCTAAGGCCAGAATTGAACCCATGTCCCTGGAGCTGTGAGGCAGCAGTGCTAACCACTGTGCCATTGCACCTTTATCTAATGATCTAATGATCTCATGATCTCCCCATCATATTTGCACAGGACTAATTTTAAAGGAACAGGCTATTCTGATTGTGCTTAGCTGCATTTCTAACTCAATACTGTCTAAATTATGGCTTTTATTTATATTGGACTCAGAGTTCCTATTGCAGTAATGTTGAAATGAGTAAGAAAGAAGACCAGAGAAATGAACAATGTGCCAATTAGATGATACAAATCCTGAGCGTTAAAAATATTTTAAGTGAATTTGAAGGAAGGGGTTTAAGCGTTGCCCAGCTTTGAAGCAATTAAAGTAAGACATGGTGCCACAAAGGTGGATTCCAACACAGTGCAGATAATAGGGACATGGATGATTGAGTAGGACAGTATTTTTATACGTACGGAGGAAGAAGTGAGGAATGTTAGAGGATCAATAAACATGGTGGGCAGTGGTATAGGTGAGAAAGACTGTGGCGGTTGGAAACAGGATCATTATTTCGGCTGAAGCTTTTAGGTGAAGGCAGAGAAGCCTCCCCAGCTAAGGAAGCACTTTTCAAGTCTTAAATGGACTTTGGAATATTAAAATCTGGGATCTAATGCACATCTTGATACCATGAACTTAGAATGGGCAGAAATCAGATCTTTCATTCATTCACAGCTTTAACAGTTTTGCAACTTAATAAACAGAAGCACTATGTACATAACAAACAAGTTTGTTTGAGTACAGTGCACCATGACAAGGTCATGATAACTATTTGACTCTCAACAGTTCTTGCACAGAGAGCAGATTCCATGAATACCTAGAAGCAAAGGCCTGTCTATACACAATTAAATCTGCGCCTGACATGGCGCACACATGTAGCTGATTCAGAGGCTAGTTTCGATATTGAATAAAATTCAAAGAGATGGGTACGAGGAACACCACAGATAAACATTCAGAAATCTTAACCGCTGTCCATCCAACGAAATGTAAACTGAGCCAGCTGAGTGGAAAAGATTTAAATTAGTTATCAGACAGAAATACATTTGATAAAATCAGGACACTCCCAGCATATGTCAGACTTTATGCCCCATGAATTAAGAAAGCGATTGGTATGCAGAAAGCTAAAGAGAGGATACACTTCCTGTGGTTCCCGGGGTTAGTTTGTACAGCTTTCTGATGTGATGTTAAAGATCTTCATGGTAAGTTAAGACGTCTCCCAAGTGATTGCACTTTTCAATCCTACCTCCACTCACCTGATGAAGGAGCAGTGCTCCAAAAGCTCGTATTCCAAATAAACCTGTTGGATTTTAATCTGATGCTGTGAGACTTCTTACTTTTCAATGTCAACAATGAGAAATCCTACTTCAGCAGTTTCGTCTTGGATTTTGGTTCATATTAGTCATTACAGAGCAATTCCTGACATCAAAAATAGATCACAATATCCAGATCAAATGTCTCGGCAAATGATACCATTTGGACCGGGGTCACAAATACCTCGGAAGAGTACATGGAGAGGCTATCTTGAATTTCCCAAAAGATCATAGCTCTGTCATCATTTTTTTCCTTAGATCTTCGGGAACATCCTCCAGACTCCATTGGGATATGTTATCTGGGGCTTCACGGTGGCACAGTGGTTGGCACTGCTGCCCCACAGCGCAAGGGTCCCAGATTCAATTCTGGCCTCAGGTCGCTGTCTGTGTGGAGTTTGCACTTTCTCCCCGTGTCTGCGTGTGCTTCTTCCGGGTGCTCCGGTTTCCTCCCACAGTCCGAAAGGTGTGCAGGTTAGGTTGATTGGCCATGCTAAATTGACCCTTAGTGTCAGGGGGATTAGTCGGGTAAATGTGTGGGGTTGTGGGGATAGGGCCTGGGTGGGATTGTGGTTGGTGCAGACTCAATGAGCCGAATGGCCTCCTTCTGTACTGTAGGGTTTCTATGGATTCTGTGATGCTATGTGGATATCCATGTCGGTGCTGAAAGATAAACAATGAATAATTTTCAGGCCTGCTAAAGGATTAAACGGTTCACTAGTGGTTGAAACAGTGACGAATACGACTTGAATATGTCAAGACGCTGGGACAAAATTAAGATGAAAGAATTGGATAAAAGGAAATTGATTAGGATTCAAGCCGTGAGGACTTAGATATGCAGATTAGCCTAGTAACAGGGTAAACAGATATTTACCTAAGTGAATTGGAGAACAATGGGGCATAGAGTTGTAAGGGTTCCAGTTATAGCGGGTAGGAGTTCAAAAGGAGAAATAAGAATGAATGTTGCACTTACAAGCTAAAAGGAGGGAAGATCATGCAAGAAAGGCAAGCAAGAGGGGCGCCTAAGGCAGGTTGTTCAGATAAGACAAGATCAAGTGAAAAAATAGTATATCAGTGCCAGGCTGGTCCTGTAGGAGGAGAGCTGATGGAGGAAAAGATCGTAGCCACACCCTGCTGAAAGCTGAGGTCTCTCTCAAACAAACTGTTGCCTGGAGATTGCCAAGCGCTATGATTCTAAGCCCCATTCGCCATGAGCACAAAAAGGGCATTGTGGGCACAAATATTGCAAAACCCAGAAAATGAGAATCTTGTTGGCGAGATCTCATTTTCTGATTCTCTCCCTTCCCGGCCGGTGTAATGAGGTTCCCACTCCCGAGGAATCCCGGGAACCAGAAAGTGCCACCCATATGTTTCCTCCGTTGTGTTTTGTTTACACAACCCATGTGTTAACAAATAAGTGTTACTTTGCAAATGTAATTTTTAATCTAGCATTGATACTTGGATGATATACTGTGTTGATCTGATTTCTCCACGTTCTGAGACTGGATGAGCTGATATGTATGAACGAGTCTTTCTGTTGATAGTTGTGCTATGTTAAATTCTTTAATAAAAATCAGCACAAATACAGGAGGTAATGTTACCGTGTGACTGCATTGCCTACTAAAGGAGTTACTGAGCATGAAGAAGGAGGCCTTTAAAACCAGAAAGTAACGATCTTTTAAAACAGAGACGAGAAGGAATTTCTTCAGCCAGAGAGTGGTGAATCTGTGGAACTCTTTGCCACAGAAGGCTGTGGACGCCAGGTCATTGAGTGTCTTTAAGACAGAGATAGATAGGTTCTTGATTAATAAGGGGATCAGGGGGTTATGGGGAAAAGGCAGGAGAATGGGGATGAGAAAAATATCAGCCATAATTGAATGGCGGAGCAGACTCGATGGGCCGAGTGGCCTAATTCTGCTCCTATTCCTTATGGTCTTATAGAAACCTGGCAACCTCACTTTAATGCATTTACATATAATTAGCATGCTTCCTCATCATATTTTTCCCCTATGTTAGGAATTCCCTTGCCGGCGAAGTTTACTTCTGCTTTTTTCACAATGGAAACTATGTGAAGGGAACTTGCAGGGGTGCACAGCTAAGTATAGCCCTCAGTGGGAGAAATGTTCCAGCTGTTCTCACCGGTGGAATCTTCTCATTCCACCGATGGTGACTCCCTGCCGCGGGTTCCCTCGCAGCGAAAGGTGCAAACAGTAGGAATACCCGTTGACAGCAGTGGGACTGGAAGATCCTGCTGCTGGCCAATGGCAGGCTGTCGCAAACCACACTGGGGTAGAAAATCCTGTCCTTAATGTTAACATCAGTCTTCGCTTTAGTTACGTCTGTTGCTGTCCACACTATTGAGCAATAGGTTTGTATAAAGTCAGTAAGTGGTTACTGTCATTATACGTATGTAATATGGGATCTTTCTGTTTCAGTGGTGGTGGCTCATTGATGAGATCTTGAGACTTGTGTGCTGAAATATGAACATTTTATGGATAGGCTTTATCTATTTATGGTTTCAAGGTATGGTCATGCACGGTGGTGCTCCACCATGCAGGCTAGCTGCTTACTTACAGAGTGTTGCTTCTTGACTGTTCTCTGAGAGTCTCTTATCATGTGAATGCATACATCACGTGGGTGTCCTATGTTAACCCTTGTTCTGCCAAAGACCTTTATGTTTCAATGCATGCAGGTACGTATCATTATAGTGAGCTCAGCATTTCAACATTTCAGCTTTCCTTAGAATCATAGAATTCCTACAGTGCAGAAAGAGGCCATTCAGCACAACGAGCCTGCACTGACAACAATCCCAGCCAGGCCCTATCCCCATAACCCCAAGTTTTTAGCCTGATAATGTCCATGGCACTAAAGGGCAATTTAGCATGGCCAATCAACCTAACCAGCACATCTTTGAACAGTGGGCATTGACAGCAAACGCAGTCTCCTGGTCAAGGTTTGTCCCTCAATTAACATTACTAAAAACAGACTATCTAGTCATTATCGCATTGTTTTCTCTGGGCATTTGCTGAATGCAGACTGGCTGCCACGTCTTCTGTAGTATGATAGTGACTACTCCTCAAAAAAAAGAACTTAAAGTAAAGTTTATTTATTAGTCACAAGTAAGTTTACATTAACACTGCAATGAAGTTACTGTGAAAATCCTCTAGCCGTCACACTCCGGTGCCTGTTTGGGTACACTGAGGGAGAATTTAGCATGGCCAATGCACCTAACCAGCACGTCTTTCAGACTGTGGGAGGAAACTGGAGCACCGGGGGAAATCCATGCAGACACGGGGAGAATATGCACACTCCGCACAGACAATGACACAAGCCGGGAATCGAACCCGAGTTCCCTGGCGCTGTGAGGCAGCACTGTGCCGAACTTCAATCAATATAAAGTTCTTTGCGATGACCAGCGCAGCATAAATCCAAATCTTTTGTTTTAATCAAGAACAGACATTTTCTCCCAAAACAATGACACAAGGGGGTAAATTTTCCCGTTCTGCCTGCCACGGGAATCGTAGCAGGCGAGGGGGAGGCCATGGATAGATCCGTTGACCTCGGGCAGGGATTTTCTGGTTTCAGGGGAAGCACGGCCGGAAAATCCCACCCAAGCTTTTCAGACGGACAAAACTTGCAGAGTTTGACAAATTGGGAGGGTATGGAACTCTACCTGGCTTTATCAAGGAGCGAAGAAGCTGTGGAAACTTTTTGAAATGGGTTGGCAGTTGTATAGCTGGAACCCCGGTGACATGGAAATATCCAATATTAATGGTTAGTATTAAAAAGGTAATTGTCCTATTGCCTTCCTCGATGGCTCAGGAGTTTATTCAGTGAGTAGTTGAATTGCATTAACCTTCCCAATCCAAGATTCAATTCCTGACCTTTGTTGAGTTAGCTGAGCTTAGCTGGGTTGATGGAAACAGTGCCACAATTAGTCTCAGCATCCCACCTTTTGGCCATGATTCTCATGTTGTGAAGTTATTGAATGCAAACAGATTAAATTGGACTGTAATGATCCCACACCAAAAAAACCTGTGGGCACTTACTGATAATTCTAAGGGTCAAAACACTTCTCTTTTCAGGGCTCCTTTTGAGATTTCTCTCCTTGCTTTCCGGGGGTTACTTTCTGGTTTTCAAGGCCTCCTTCTTCATGCTCATTAACTCCATTATTAGGCAATGCAGTCACACAGTAACATTACCTCCTCCATCTGTGCTGATTTTTGTTAAAGAGTTTAACTTAGCACAAATGTCAAACAGAAAGACTCGATCATACATAGCAGCCCATCCAGTCTCAGGATATGGAGAGATCAGATCAGCCACGTATCAATGCTAGATTAAAAATTACATTTGCAAAGTGACACTTATTTGTTAACACATAGTTTGTGCAAACAGAACACAAAGGAGGAAACATATGGGCAGGACTTTCTAGTCTGGCCAACCCTGGGAGCAGAAATTCCGACCCGGCATCAATGGACTTTTCAATGGTCCGTCAAAATTTCTGTCCCAACTGCAACAATTCCCACGGTGCGTGGGACCATGGAAAGTGTGTGAGTGCAGTTTTGGTTGGAGTGAAAGTTTCCATTACAGACAAAAGTAGCAAACACATGCATTACTCTTCCCTTTGGTTGCCTTGTATTAAGACCGACAAAACTATTGAGTAATGTGCTTGTGCGAAGTCACCAGGACATTACATCAGCATTTCAACATTTCAGCTTATTTTGCAGTTGGCACATGTGACATAGGATGAAGTCCAGATCAACAACAGAAGATGACCTTACTTGATTACGTACAGCGTGACTAAAGTTTTCCGGCCATTCACGCCCAACCCCTGCTACCAGCGAGGACGGAGAATTTGGCGCTCAGCCAAATCTCCGTTCACTGCAGCGGTGTGGTGAACCATCGTTGGTTACCACTGTGGGGTTATTCCAATGTTACTGTTGGGTTAGGGTGTTGCCACTGTGGGGGTTGTTATAATGTTGTTGGGTTAGGGTGTTTACACTGTGGGATTAACATACCTGTGGTGGATGTTGTTATGGCACATCCCGGTCGGGCCCCGCCTCCTGGGGAGAGGTATAAGACCCTCTGCTCAGGCGGGACCCCTCCAGTCTGGATTGGTGTACTCGTGTTATATAGTTCCATTGTTTATCAATAAAAGCCTTCAATCGCTGAAGCCTTGTACCTCGTGCTTGATTGTCGCGCATCAATTTTATTGATAAACAGAAAACTCTCGACAGTAAAGCGAGTATGGAGCAAATGCTGAAACCAGAGCGGCTGACGCTGGACCCACGTGCGGTCGGTGCCTCTAATACCTTCGACCACTGGTTGAAGTGTTTCGAGGACTACCTGGCAGCCTCTGCAGCAGTTACTACGGACGACGACAAACTCCAGGTCCTCCACGCGAGGGTAAGCGACACGGTCTATCTTGCGATTCGTGCGGCCACCACTTACCCGAGGGCCGTCGAGCTCTTGAAGAAACGATACACGAGACCACCCAACGAGATTCACGCTCGTTACCTCCTCGCTACACGACGTCGGCAGTCGGGCGAAACCATGGAGGACTACGCCAATGAGCTCTTGCAGCTTGCCAGGGGCTGCGACTGCAAAGATGTGTCGGCAGAGCAATATATGTACGACCTCGCCCGAGATGCGTTCGTAGCAGGGGTAGGGTTCTCGTACATCCGGCTTAAGCTATTAGAGAAAGGGAACCTCAACTTGACCCAAGCGATGGAGATGGCTGAGATGCTGGAGGCAGCGTCGAAAAGCTTGGCTCTGTACCCCGAAGACCACGTGGAGACAACGTGGCAGGAGCAAGCACAAATCCCTCCTCGCCCCACGGGCTCGCGCTCCCAAATCGACCCGACGACGGCAGCAGCTCCAGGCGGCCAGCGATGCTATTTTTGCGGAGGGGCCAAGCACCCACGGCAACAGTGTCCAGCAAAAACGGCAATTTGCAATCAGTGCGGTAAAAAGGGGCACTATGCTAAAGTTTGCAGGTCAAAGCCCAAAAACGGCAGTGCAGCCCGTGACCCTCCAGAGCGGAGACAAGCTCCTTCGACGTCGCAGTACCCGCAAGGCCCGACCACGTGCGAATCCAGGACGGCGCCATCGTGGCTGACGGAGGAGGAGGATGACCACCAGGAGTCGCTACGCTTGGCGCCCTCACCCACGTGCGATTCATGGGGGCGGCCATCATGGTCGACGACGACCAGGAGCGACCAGCAGGGGTCCTCAGTATCAACCTCGGCTGCATGCAGTGACGCCCGGGGGCCAACGGTGGCGTCGATCTCTCTGGACCAGACAAAGCATCACAGGCTTGACAGTTCGATGATGAACATCAAGGTAAATGGTCGTACTGTGTATTGTCTGTTTGACAGTGGGAGCACCGAGAGTTTTATTCACCCTGACACTGCAAAAAGGTGTGGACTCCGGGTTCTACCTGCCAAACAGACAATTTCTATGGCATCACGGTCCCGGTCTGTACCGATCCAAGGACGTTGTATGGTAACCCTAGAGGTGCAGGGCACAATTTACGAGCGATACAGGCTCCTTGTGTTGCCGCACCTTTGCGCGCCAATTCTCCTCGGACTAAACTTTATGGTCCACATGAAGAGTGTGATCCTACAGTACGGTGGGCCACTCCCTTCACTGGCAGTAGGGAATCAGCCGCAGCCTCCAAATTGCCCAAAGCGCCCCGCATGCAATCTTTCCACACTGAAGATCACTACACCTTCTTTATTTAAGAATCTGGTACCAGGCTGCAAGCCCATCGCTACTAAAAGTAGGCGTTACAGCGCTGAAGACCGGATCTTTATCAGATCTGAGGTTCAGCGGCTCCTCAAAGAAGGGATCATACAGCCAAGTGCTAGTCCGTGGAGAGCGCAGGTCGTGGTGGTTAAGAGCGGGAACAAACCCCGGATGGTCATCGACTACAGTCAGACCATTAACCGTTATACGCAGCTGGATGCGTATCCTCTCCCGCGCATATCTGATATGGTCAATCAGATTGCGCAGTACCGGGTGTTCTCCACCATAGACCTTAAGTCCGCCTACCATCAACTCCCCATCCGCCCAGAGGATCGACAATACACGGCTTTTGAGGCGGATGGTCGTCTATATCAGTTTCTTAGGGTTCCATTTGGTGTCACCAATGGGGTCTCAGTCTTCCAGCGTGCTATGGACCGAATGGTGGACCAGAACGGGTTGCGGGCTACCTTCCCGTACCTGGATAACGTCACCATCTGCGGCCATGACCAGCAGGACCATGACACGAATCTCCAAAACTTTCTGTGCACTGCATCTCGCCTGAATCTGACCTATAACAGGGAGAAGTGCGTATTCCGTACGCGCAGGTTAGCTATCCTTGGATACGTGGTGGAAAACGGGGTCATCGGCCCTGATCCAGACCGTATGCGCCCCCTTACTGAACTTCCCTTGCCCGCTAGCACAAAAGCACTGAGGAGATGCCTCGGCTTCTTTTCTTATTATGCGCAGTGGGTCCCCAACTACGCGGACAAAGCCCGTCCGCTCATCAAGTCCACGACCTTCCCACTCACGCCGGAGGCCCAATTGGCCTTCAAGGCTTTGAAAAGCGACATTGCGAAAGCCACAATGCACGCGGTGGATGAATCCATCCCTTTTCAGGTGGAAAGTGATGCATCGGATTTCGCCCTGGCCGCCACACTAAACCAGGCAGGCAGGCCCGTCGTGTTTTTTTCCCGCTCCCTTCAAGGTCCCGAAATTCGGCACTCAGCGGTGGAGAAGGAGGCTCAGGCTATTGTGGAGGCCATCAGACACTGGCGCCATTACCTGGCGGGGAAGCGGTTCACCCTGATCACGGATCAACGATCCGTGGCGTTTATGTTCAGTAACACGCAGAGGGGCAAGATCAAAAACGATAAGATCTTGCGGTGGAGAATTGAGCTCTCCACCTATAATTACGATATTATGTATCGTCCAGGGAAGCTCAATGAGCCCTCGGATGCCCTCTCGCGCGGAACATGCGCTATCATGCAGGAGGACCGCTTGAAGGCCCTCCACAATGACCTGTGCCATCCTGGAGTCACTCGGCTCTACCACTTCATAAAAGCCCGCAACCTGCCCTACTCGGTGGAGGATGTCAGGTCAGTAACGAGAAGCTGTCGGACTTGCGCGGAATGCAAACCGCACTTTTATCGACCGGACCGGGCACAATTGGTCAAGGCCACTCGCCCCTTCGAGAGGCTGAGTGTGGATTTTAAGGGCCCCCTTCCCTCAATGGACCGGAATGTCTATTTTCTCAATATCATAGATGAATACTCCCGGTTTCCGTTTGTCGTCCCCTGTGCGGACACGTCGACTGCCACAGTGATTAAGGCATTCAGTGATCTTTTTACCCTGTTCGGGTACCCCTGCTACATTCATAGCGACAGGGGCTCGTCGTTCATGAGTAACGACTTGAGGCAATTCCTGCTCTCATACGGGATTGCCTCTAGTAGAACCACGAGCTACAACCCTAGGGGTAACGGACAGGTGGAGAGGGAGAATGCTACAGTCTGGAAGGCTGTCCTATTGGCACTGAAGTCCAGGGGCCTTCCAGTCTCCCGTTGGCAGGAGGTCCTTCCAAATGCGCTTCATTCCATTCGCTCCCTCCTGTGTACGGCAACCAATGCTACTCCCCACGAGAGGATGTTCTCATTCCCTCGGAAGTCGTCCTCGGGGATCTCCTTACCAGCCTGGTTGACGTACCCAGGACCCATCCTTCTGCGGCGACATGTGAGGGCCCGCAAGTCCGACCCCTTGGTCGAACCGGTCCAACTCCTCCACGCCAACCCTCAGTATGCCTATGTGGCATATCCTGACGGGCGAGAGGACACAGTCTCGATTCGAGACCTGGCGCCCGCAGGGGACGTAGCAACTCCTGTCGCTCCTATACCCCCCGTCACGAACCCCCTTTCACTCCTTTCTTCCCCAGACGTGGCGCGGTCAGCACCGGGACCAGTGCATAACAGTTATACTCCCATGTACAGCTTGCCTGAGACTCGGAGATCGGCGCCACCACAGAAGGTTCCAGGATCCCCTGCACCATCGCCTCACCAGGGTCAACCGGCCCGGGAGTCCTCGAGGAGACAGCCGGACGCTGTTTTGGAGAGAACGCCACCGCAAGCACCTGCTCCGGTGTCGCAACCGGTGTTGAGGAGATCACAGCGACGGTGCGGTCCTCCAGACTGTCTGGACTTGTGAATTTTGTATATATATGATCTGTTTTCGCACCCCGCCAGCCTTTGTTTTTAAAGGAGGGGTGAATGTGGTGAACCATCGTTGGTTACCACTGTGGGGTTATTCCAATGTTACTGTTGGGTTAGGGTGTTGCCACTGTGGGGGTTGTTATAATGTTGTTGGGTTAGGGTGTTTACACTGTGGGATTAACATACCTGTGGTGGATGTTGTTATGGCACATCCCGGTCGGGCCCCGCCTCCTGGGGAGAGGTATAAGACCCTCTGCTCAGGCGGGACCCCTCCAGTCTGGATTGGTGTACTCGTGTTATATAGTTCCATTGTTTATCAATAAAAGCCTTCAATCGCTGAAGCCTTGTACCTCGTGCTTGATTGTCGCGCATCAAGCGGGACGGGAGAATCCCGGTTGCGAGTGAGGTCGGAGAATCTGACCCAGGAACGAGGCAAGGTTCATTTATTTATTAGTGTCACAAGTAGGCTTACATTAACACTGCTGTGAAGTTACTGTGAAAACTGTGCATGGCCAATGCACCTAACCGCACATCTTTCAGATTGTGGGAGGAAACTGGGGCACTGAGAGGAAACCCACGCAGACACAGGGAGAACATGCAGACCCCGCACAGGCAGTGACCAAAGCCGGGAATCAAACCCAGGTCCCCTGTGCTGTGAGGCAGCAGTGCTAACTGCTGTGTCACCGTGCCAGCCATATGTCATCACACCTGGGCTAAGGTTATTTGCCCTGCCATCTAAAAGGTCTTCATTCATCACCCAAGTACAATTCCCAATCTATAATAATAAAAACGATCAGATTCATCTAAAATTCCAACTAGTTGATGCATTGGAACAGAAATCAGACAGGCAAAAGATAGTGAATAAAAGAACCACATGAGCCTGTGTAGTTTACTTCTCATTTCTCATTGACTCCTAAATAACCGACTTCACCCAACACCAAGACCACACAAAATTGAAATGTGATGGGCTTTCTCTCCATTGGCTGCTGTGCCTGTCATCTGGGCCTGTTCTTGGCCTTCTTTCTCAGCTCCTCCAGCCTTTCCCTTTTTAGGGTCTCTTTTTCCCTGGACCCAGTCCCGGTCCCAGAGAATGTCAAAAGTTTGACTTGAACTGGTTTGTGCAATTCTAGAGAATGTGGAATCTTTGAATGGAACGAGTATTCATTTTAGATAATTGCTCAAGCTCATCCAATGACAGTTTCCCTATCTCCCGCCCCTTGCTGCTCCTCCAATCATTGCCTCTGTCCCTGGAGGTGCAGCAAGAGTGGGAGGGAGGGAGTGTGTTAACAGGAGGAGTTGGTGTGGCTGCATGGGAGAGGCAGGATGTGTGAATGGAAGAGTAGGTCCTCATAAGCACTGACTCCCACGCTCACTTGCTGCTCCGCCATTTAAACTCCACATTGTTTTCCCGCTCCCTGTGCTTTCAATCCTTCACACCTGGAGTGGAAAAGCCATGGTGTAGGGAACAAGGGTGACGTTTCTTGAAATTGTCGACCCCATCTTTACTTTTTCATGGGCTACTGGTGACATTGTGAGGGCAAATTTCCTTCTGCTCCTACTTATAATGAGCTCTGGGTAAGCCTCACACAGGAATACCTGGTGAATGAGGCACAGCAAATGTATTAATCCAACCCTTTAGCCTGGATGTTATTAAGGCCTTCAGAAGACAATTATTAATAGAAAAGAATGACATGGTCATGAGGTCGACGTATGCTAATTTTACTGAAGAATATTTCCATATAATTGTTTCATAGATAGGAGGCCATTTGGCCCATCGATTCTGCACCAACTCTCTGGCTGAGTATCTTACCCAAGCTCTATCCCCTGTCCTATCCCCACAACCCCATACATTTACCATGGCTAATCCATCTAACCAACGCATCTTGGGACGCCAATGGGCAATTTAGCATGGCCAATCCACCGAACCCGCACATCTTTGGATTGTGGGAGGAAACTGGAGCATCTGGAGGAAATCCACACAGACATGGGGAAAATGTGCAAACGTCACTCAGGCAGTCACCCTAGGCCAGAATTGAACCCGGGTCCCTGGCAACTGTGAGGCAGCAGTGCTAACCACTGTGCTACCGCACCAAAATGAAACTGGGATAATAATTTGGTCTTTTTAAGTTGCCATAAGTAATAAATAAAAACATTGTAAGTAAAGTATGTTATAATCAATGTACTGTACCATTGTGTCATGATATAGAGAATTTATCCAATCTTCACTTTTCATGTCCACAAACTGGCCACTTTACAGCATCATCTCCCACTGCAATAAATAATGAAGAATAGAACATATTATGTTCCTAACGTAATTATCAGCCTCATGAGGCTGATGGCATTTGATTTCTGTCAATAGCATTGAGTATCGGCAGCAGCAGCTTTTCCTCGATTTGAAGATGATGTCCAACCCGGGTCACAAGTTTCTGGATCTTCATGAAAACTGTAGATCATGTATATATATGATGGCCAGTTTAGGTTTGGTACAGAGACAACTGAGGTTGATGAGTTTTCCATCTAGGTTCCATTCTAGGTTCGATTTCCGGCTTGGGTCACTGTCTGTGTGGAGTTTGCACATTCTCCTCGTGTCTGCATGGGTTTCCTCCGGGTGCTCCGGTTTCCTCCCACAGTCCAAAGATGTGCGGGTTAGGTTGATTGGCCATGCTAAAATTGTCCCTTAGTGTCCTGAGATGTGTGGATTAGTGGGTGGGATATGGGGGTAGGGCCTGGGTGGGATTGTGGTCGGTGCAGACTCGATGGGCCAAATGGCCTCTTCCTGCACTGTAAGGTTTCTATGATTCTATGATCTAGGTGGTATTTAATACTGAAACCAGAAGTCAGTTGATCTTTGATGAGATGAACAGCCACAGTCAGGTAGATTTGTATGGGGGCTATCACAGAGCCCTGTTTGACACCAATCCAGATTCTGAAGGCATCTGTTTGAGATCTCCCACTCAGGGTAGTTGCAATCATATGGCCATGATGCAATTGCAGGATTGCAATGAAGTTTCTTGGGTGTCCAAGTTTCTGGAATACAATCCGCAAAGCCTCACAATTTTCAGAGTCCAATACTTCGATCAGGCTGATGAATGCAATGAAGAATTCTTGGTATGAAAACAAAATACAGTAGATGCTGGAAATCTGAAATAAAAATGGAAAATGCTGGGTGAGCTCTGTAGGTCTGGCAATATCTGTGGATAGAGAAACAGAGTTAATGTTCCGAGTCTGTGCTCCTCTCCTTCAGACCTGAAGACGGGTGGAAATGTGACGGATGATATAGCTGGAGAGGAGGGTAGAGAAGGTGTGGCAGAATATAAGGTCATCGATAGATTGGAGCTAAGGATAGATTGACATGGATACAAGACAAAGGGAGTGTTAATGGTAGCATTAAAAACTAAAGAAGGTGCTGATAGTGGCATGAAGATAGCAGAATGTGTTCATAGGAGAACAAAGGTCAGTACACAGCGAATGCAACACTGAAGAACATGTGAGAGAGAAGCTCGTGAGCCCGGACACCAACTCAGCATTGGGATACGGGCAGTGGTGGCATGTGCAGGCACCCTGTGCAGGAAGAGGATGAATGATCTTTATCCTGCAAGGGTAAGTCATTCTTCTCATCACTCTCAACTCACACACTTACACATACATTACACAGTCAAAGGAAACTCAATCATCACCAGCTTGAGGGATAACACCACTCGCTCTCCCACACATATCATCATCTCCCCTGCAGCTCATGTTCTCATCATCTCGCTGCTTCCACTCAGTATCCACACATGCCAGGCATCCTTATTATTTGTCCTGGCAAGCGTCTGCTTACACTCTCTCCATCTGTTTTCATGCAGGACAGGCTGGCACATAATAAAAGGGAGAGGTCCCAGACAGGCGGAGGGATGCCAGAGATTAAATCCTCACCGACTTTCAGGAGAGAGCCCTCCAGCTGGCCAGGGAGGAAGCCGACTGCTCCTAAGCCGACAGTGAGGATCCAGCAAGGCATCATCCGCCACACAACACTGATGTGAGTCTTGCCTTCTGAATCTAAAGGCCCCTGCCATGCGCTCATGAAATCTCGCCTTGCAGGTACATTAGAGGAGCAGCCCAGGGAGTCTGCCAGCCAGGTCCAAGGCAGCTCTGAGACCGGCGCAGATGATTTCTCTGATGTAGAAATTGAAGAACCATCACAGCTCTCACCTACACCCTCCACCAGCACAGAGGCATACACCTCAGTGGGATCTAGTTGTAGAGAAGCCTCGGGGTCACAAACTGATAAGAACCTCACTCTTTCTGATCCAAGCAGGGGGGAGGCAGTGAGGTCCCAGCATGTCGGCACTCGGAGGATTGCTGGAGGCCAGGAATCTGCTGAGGCCCAGTCAGGCGCTGAGTCTCTGGACTTGGTCACGCCTCAGTTACTCCAAAGGTAAAATTGATAACATCAGGAGGGGGACGTCAGCTACATTCCTCGGATTGAGAGACAGAATGGAGGAGACCTACTGCCTTCTGTCCGAGGAGATAGTGCCGACACTCCAACACAATGAGGTCAACACAGCGAAGGTGGCAACTCCAGTGAAGACTGCTGTAGGACATGCACTCTGTGCTGTAGGACACGCACTCTGTGCTGCAGGACATGCACTCCGTGCTGTAGGACACGCACTCCGTGCTGCAGGACATGCACTCTGTGCTGTAGGACACGCACTCCGTGCTGTAGGACACGCACTCCGTGCTGTAGGACATGCACTCTGTGCTGCAGGACATGCACTCCGTGCTGTAGGACACGCACTCCGTGCTGTAGGACATGCACTCTGTGCTGCAGGACATGCACTCTGTGCTGCAGGACATGCACTCCGTGCTGTAGGACACGCACTCTGTGCTGTAGGACATGCACTCTGTGCTGCAGGACATGCACTCTGTGCTGTAGGACACGCACTCCGTGCTGTAGGACATGCACTCTGTGCTGTAGGACACGCACTCCGTGCTGTAGGACATGCACTCTGTGCTGTAGGACATGCACTCCGTGCTGTAGGACACGCACTCTGTGCTGTAGGACATGCACTCTGTGCTGTAGGACACGCACTCCGTGCTGTAGGACATGCACTCTGTGCTGTAGTACATGCACTCTGTGCTGTAGGACATGCACTCTGTGCTGTAGGACATGCACTCCGTGCTGTAGGACACGCACTCCGTGCTGCAGGACATGCACTCCGTGCTGCAGGACATGCACTCTGTGCTGTAGGACATGCACTCTGTGCTGTAGGACATGCACTCTGTGCTGTAGGACATGCACTCTGTGCTGTAGGACATGCACTCCGTGCTGCAGGACATGCACTCTGTGCTGTAGGACATGCACTCCGTGCTGCAGGACATGCACTCTGTGCTGTAGGACATGCACTCTGTGCTGTAGGACATGCACTCCGTGCTGCAGTACATGCACTCCGTGCTGCAGGACATGCACTCTGTGCTGTAGGACATGCACTCTGTGCTGCAGGACATGCACTCTGTGCTGTAGGACATGCACTCCGTGCTGCAGGACATGCACTCTGTGCTGTAGGACATGCACTCTGTGCTGTAGGACATGCACTCCGTGCTGCAGTACATGCACTCCGTGCTGCAGTACATGCACTCCGTGCTGTAGGACATGCACTCTGTGCTGTAGGACATGCACTCCGTGCTGCAGGACATGCACTCTGTGCTGTAGGACATGCACCCCGTGCTGTAGGACATGCACTCCGTGCTGTAGTACATGCACTCTGTGCTGTAGTACATGCACTCTGTGCTGTAGGACATGCACTCCGTGCTGTAGGACATGCACTCTGTGCTGTAGGACATGCACTCTGTGCTGTAGGACATGCACTCTGTGCTGCAGGACATGCACTCCGTGCTGTAGGACATGCACTCTGTGCTGTAGGACATGCACTCTGTGCTGTAGGACATGCACTCCGTGCTGCAGGACATGCACTCCGTGCTGCAGGACATGCACTCCGTGCTGCAGGACATGCACTCTGTGCTGTAGGACATGCACTCCGTGCTGCAGGACATGCACTCCGTGCTGCAGGACATGCACTCCGTGCTGCAGGACATGCACTCCGTGCTGCAGGACATGCACTCTGTGCTGTAGGACATGCACTCTGTGCTGCAGGACATGCACTCCGTGCTGCAGGACATGCACTCTGTGCTGTAGGACATGCACTCTGTGCTGCAGGACATGCACTCCGTGCTGTAGGACATGCACTCCGTGCTGCAGGACATGCACTCCGTGCTGCAGGACATGCACTCTGTGCTGCAGGACATGCATTCCGTGCTGCAGGCACTTGCAGCCATCTATGAGTGCCAATGCCAGGGGACAACGGAGATTCTCAAGCTCTCTCCAGCTACCCCCTATCTCAAGGAGGAAGCCAAGGGCTCTCGGGCACCCTTGGGGAGGAGGAGCAGGTGATTCTGGGAGTGTGCTGCCCATTCGAGGCCTCTCTTCCTTTGGTCGCACCAGCTCCAGCTGCACCAGCCAAGGAATGTGGCACTTCCACACAGCAGGACCCCAAAAGCAGGTCGGGGTCCCTCTGCATCTTCCCTTCCAGAGGAGGTCCGTCAAGGTCATCACAGACAACAGCGCGAGACAGACAGCAGGCTGCCTCCACCTTCACTGTGGATGCTGGGGATACACCCAGACATAACGGCAGGATTAGAAAGATTAAGATCTAATTGCACAGCGTGGGCACAGGTGTTAAGCACTTGTGGACAATGTTCACCTCTGTAAATAAACTTACCTATTGCACCGTTTCTATGGCTCCTTGTTCTGTTGAGATGTCTTCCTGTCATGCCGATCAGAAAATATGATTCCTGTACCAGCAAAAGGCTGGATGCTCATTCCAGAGGGTCCTCCAAGCTTTTTCTGCAAAGTTCCCAGCACAAAGGTGGTGCCTGTCCCCTCACAGTGACTGAACACATTGGGCGTGCCTGTTCCTCAGTGAGAATGAGGATGTCTCCCACAGGATCACTCCCCCCCCAGTCACTGTCAGTGTGTGCTCTCCGTACATGTTGTCCTGCTGCTTGCCCCCAGTCTCAGCCTCTGGTGACGCTAAACCTCAAGGATACAGAACACTAAGGATGGCCTTGGATCAGGAGAGGTGAAACTTTCTGTACAATATTACCCTGATATGACGCTGGTCATCGAGAGCAAGCGAGCTGCCGTCAGCCAGACGACAGGACTCAAAACATTCACAGAATCTCTGTGAGGATCGATGCACTGCTCCCACTGCGAGTCATCATCATCCTCCTGCAATGAAGGGACTATTGCCATCTGATGCATCTCCATCGCAGAGAGTGTGTGCTGTCAGATGAGGCAGCAATGCTCAGAGAAGGGATGTGTGAATGATTGGATGTCCTCAGTGGTTGGCCTCATCACCATCCATCAATCAGGTAGCAATGGGATAGTCTGCCCCGTGTGGCCATGGCTGCTGCCTCCTGGCCGACATCCTCTCCCTCCAGCACCTCTTGTTACCAAGAGAACTCATACTCAACAAGCCCCACAGGGAGATCAGTCAATGATTCCCCATGGATCTTATGGGGGTTATCACAGTCCCAAAGGCAAAACACCCAATTTTTTGGCCCACAGCCACCTACTAACCTGCCACTGCGGGAGGATAAAATTCTGCCCATTACAATAGATTGGAGGATGTATGCATAAGTTATTATCTCATATGGCAGAGGTGTTTGGAACTCTGAATAGTGATGAGTAGTTATAATAGATAGCTGCTGCATCTCTGACAGTTGCACAAGGTTCCAAAGGAGGGCGAGATGGATGTTGGAAGGGTGAACATGGAGATACCGAGGGAACAGTCTCAATACAAAATTAAGAGGGAAGTGGAGGAGGAGAGTTGCTTGTTGGTGGTGGACCTCATAGCTGGTGGAAATGACAAAATTCTCCGGCAAACCGGGGAGCAGAAGTAAAGTACTGGGTGAGGGTTGAAGTCAGAACTGAGGTCTCTCAAGACCAGGCGTCGAACTCCATAGGGTTATCACCAATCAGATGAATTGAAAATACACAAATGCCATTACGTTTCTCACTGTTTAGCTGGGAACACTGATGTAGGAGAAATGGCAATCGGGGGGATATAATGAATCCTTAAAGCACAGGTTCTTGCAGACCAGTTGTGATACTGCAATGTTGTTTCTGGAAACAAAGGATTGTTTCTGTGGCTATAAATTATAAGTAAATTATAAATTTACGTGGATTAATGGGTTTAATGGCATAGATGGAAGGACACAATTTCCTTTCATGGGGTAAACCCAGAACAAGAAAGTCTAATATTATTACTAAAACAAGACCAATCAGGGGCTATGTCAGAAACTTAAAGGGTCATGCAAATCTCGAAATCTTCTTCAAGAAGGCCTTAGGGCTATATTTAATCAAAGATTTCAGAACGGAGATTGACAAATTAGTATTGGAGAGAGGTAATAAGGGATGGAGAACCAAGCCAGGTAACAAAACATAGAAAATAGAACAGGAATAGGCCATTTAGCCCTTCAAGCATGCTCTGCCTTCCCTTATTATCCCTTTAGCCCCACTAACGATGCAGTAGAGATACAGATCAGCCATATTTAATCTAATGGGAAAGGTTCGAGAGGCTGAGTGGTATACTCCTATTCCTACATTCCTATATACACTTTTAACATCAATTCACACTTATAAGTCAAAGTTTGAAGTGTTTCCCAAGGGCTGCTATTTTTAGCTTCAATCTGTGCTTAAACATTCAAGGAGCCTATTTCTAGCCAAGGAAGACCAAACAGCAGCTGCACTTCAATCAACACAAATCGACACCTATGTCGTTTGGCAATGCTTATTAGCCTGGGATTATGTGATACATAACATTTGATCATTACACTTATTATTTTTTTAAATCCTTCCTGCCAGGAGCACAAACATCTGTTGTTTCATTGACTGGGTCAAATTAAGATTGATGAGAGTTATGGGAGATGGTTCCTGCCCAGGTGCTGCCTGCAGAGCCATCAAAGTAAAAATGATTCAAGATGGCGTCAGAGCATGACAACTTCCTGTGAGCTGTCCCCAACACACCCTATAATTCTATCTTTAATTCTTGTTCTATGCTTTTAAAATTATACTCTAACCCTTATAAACTCTAACAATGCTACATCCTAGCTCTGACTGTAACATTACATTCTGCACCCTCTCCTTTCCTTCTCCCCTATGTCCTCTATGAATGGTATGCTTTGTATAGCACACAATAAATAATATTTTTCACTGTATACCAATACATGTGACAATAATAAATCAATCAATTAAGTCTTACATATAGAGTTTTCATACCAAGATCCAAGTACCTATTTTCCCATCCCATTTTAGCAAATATAAAGCATCGAATGGTTAATAGGGTTAAAGTATCTATGTGCATTTAATTTTTACTATTAAGCAAATTTTCAAGCATTCCACATTTGCCTTCGTGTGGATGAAAGGCTTTATAAGGTTTGTTGCACTGAAGATCATAACATGTCCTAACACGACTGAATCCCATCAGAGGATCGCAATGAGGATATCTATATTTACTTCTTTGTACACTTTTCACTCCTACTGTTACTTTGACTTGGAAAGCAGGAAGAGTTGATGTTCAATTATTGCTCCTTGCCATCTCATCACAAAAATATCCTCTGATACTAATACGTCAGTGTCCATTTACCAGAATGCAGCCATGTAATGAGTTTATTGTGCATCAGTCCACAGTTTGATAGAGCAAAACAAGAGGCGTAATGGCTGTTCCTTTCGTCCGGCAATCCTCTACATTTTTTTCAATCACCAGGCCCACAAGATAAATCCTTCTGTCACTAATGTGATTAGCCTAGATCCATCAGTATCTGTTTGTTTTATCTCAACTGCAGATACTATGGGCCGAGTTTTCCACTGCCACCCAACCTAGGGCGGCATGGTGGCACAGTGGTTAACACTGCTGCCTCACAGCGTCAGTGACCTGGATTCAATTCCCGGCTTGGATGACTGTCTGTGTGGAGTTTGCACATTCTCCCCGTGTCTGCGTGGGTTTCCTCCGGATGATCCGGTTTCCTCCCACAGTCTGAAAGACATGCTGGTTTGGTGCATTGACCTGAACAGGCGCTGGAATATGACGACTAGGGGAATTTCAGAGTAACTTCATTGCAGTGTCAATGTAAGCCTTACTTGTGATTAATAAATAAACTTTAAGGGCCTGAAATTTCTGTCCGAGGTACTGACCTTTTGCTTGTCTGTTAAATTTTCCATCCAGCCCGCGATGATCCCTATGGTAGACAGGACCAGAAGCTTCTTTTACTGGGTGGAAGGTGGAAAATATTTATAGTTGGAGACAATGGCGGAAGCCTGTGTGCTAACACTGGACAGGCTGTGAGTCTCCAAGGTCCTAAAGTTGAGAATTTCATGTTGTAAACAAATATGCTTTAAACTGTCCATTTATATCCAAGATGAGAGTTGAGACCTCAAGAAAAACTAATCGGGATCCCTACATGGATACAAGGCCAATGTGATTCATGTTCCCAAGGTGATGGACTTTAAGATGAGAAGGATTTAGAGGAAGCCATTGTGATATTGGGTCCCAGGTTTTCCTTAAATATCACGGCATATCACAGACCAGTTGGTCTGCTGAGAGAGAGCAGTTAGATGCCGAAAATCTCAATGGTTTGCCATACTGGAATACAGGTGGAAGCTCACACTTATATTGAAAAGATCAAATTTGTGAGAATGTAAAATGAGACTGGAAGATTGGGTATGGTTGCGCTAGAGGGAGGTTCTCCAGTAATACTCTCACCCTGAAGGACAGTTCTGACTTTAGAAGTTACTGGGTGGAAAGTAACAGAAATAAATCTTGGGAGCCGAGAATCATTTTGGACTGATTCTGGGTGAAATGAGTATCCACTTAAATGACAGGCAGCTGTGCAGCATGTTTTCTCAGTTGTGCTAAAAATAAGAAGGAGGGGTACTTTGTTCTGTGGTTTTAAAGTATAACTTGCCTACAAAGTAAATGTTTAACAAATAATGTTTTCATATTTTGTTGCAGTAAATGTTTTAAATCATGAAACCTTGTCGTGTCATCTTTTCAGCTATAAACTGGAAGCTCAAAGTTCTTTTTAAATGCTCTCAGTCTCAGTGGAGATTGTAACTGGGCATGAGGAAAGAGTGCAGGCGAAAGGCACATAGCTCGTCAATCTCAGTCACAGAGTCCTTTAAAATTCTGTTTTCTTCATGAAGAATCTGCTCATATTCCAGGATGTAGCCTGATCCCCGGTCAACTGCAGCAGACTCTCACCAACTTTTACTGATGCACCATAGAAAGCATTCTTCCTGGGTGTATCACAGCTTGGAAGCAGATACGATAGTGATTTTTAAGGGGCATCTTGACAAATACATGAATAGGATGGGAATAGAGAGATATGGTGCCTAGAAGGGTAGGGGGTTTTAGTTCAGTCAGGCACCATGGTCGGTGCAGGCTTGGAGGACCAAAGAGCCTGTTCCTGTGCTGTAATTTTCTTTGTTCTTGGTGAGATGTTAAGGGGTTAACATCCCATGAATCTCCTATGATCTTGGCCATTTGTAAAAAAGGTGTGCAAGCTGGTTGCTGTAAGATAAAGTGAAGTAAATTCTTAGCTTGAAAGCTGTGATTAACTGCATCTTGCTGTTTGGAACAATTTGTGTTGGTATCAGCGCATATTCCCTATTCTGAACTGTCACCCCGGCCTTGCAAATAACAACTCGGCTAATGCTGTCCTTGTTTGAAGGAGATAACATTCGCTTTATGGGCAAAGCAGCATCCCAAGCTATATGGGAACGGTTGCTATCTCACACTCGAGCAATGGTGGACGTGCAGTTTCGATGGCAACCAAAAATGGGTTTTTGACATATTTATGGTTTTACTCACATACTGTCTTTGTACTTACTCTTGCTGTTGCTAAGCACGTGATCTGGGTGAAGTTATACTGCATGTACGTGACTAATTGCTGTAAAAAGAGTATGAAGGGAGGGACTGCCCCCTGTTTGGAGAGTATCGCTCGGCGAAGCTCAGTACACTGTGCTGAGTTAGTAAAGCGATCCTTCAAAAGCTTGTACTTTTGCTTGAAAATAAAGGACTGGGTTTTCTTATACAGATCAGTGTCTTGCTCTTGCATCAAGTACGTAAGGGTCTCTGAAAAACTAACCTGACATTGGTATGGTTCCTGCACTGCCCAAGACCGCAAGAAATTGCAAAGGGTCGTGAATGAAGCCCAGTCCATTACGCAAACCAGCCTCCCATCCATTGACTCTGTCCACACTTCCCGCTGCCTTGGCAAAGCAGCCAGCAGAATTAAAGACCCCAAGCATCCCAGACATTCTCTCTTCCACTTTCTTCCATCGGAAAACAGTTACAAAAGTCTGAGGTCACATATCAACCGACTCAAGAACAGCTTCTTCCCTGTTGCCATCAGACCTTTGAATGGACCTACCTTGCACTAAGTTGATCTTTCTCTACACCCTAGCTATGACTGTAACACTACATTCTGCACTCTCTCCTTTCCTTCTCTATGAACAGTATGCTTTGTCTGTATAGGGCTCAAGAAACAATACCTTTCACTGTATACTAATACATGTGGCAATAATTAATTAAATCAAATCAATTTGAGCTACACAGGTACAGTCTTCGAAAATGGCACATGTCAGCAGAACCTCGTCAACATGGTCTGGATGGTAGAGATCCACCAATGATATCTTCAGGTAACAGAAACAGCTGCAGCAACCCCACCATTGCTTATTCTCAGCTTCTGGATCTAGCCTCTGTCATCAGCAGCCTGGTTGCACTGCACCATTGGACTCATCATGGACTGAGCTCTGGTGGCGCTGTCTCCTTTTATATAGTTTCAGCCACAACGTTCTGGTTTCAATCACAGTTTCCTTAGCAACAGGAGGCTCAGTTTCCCTTTTCAATTTCCCTTTTCAATTCGGGACTGTCTCAAAAACAAATACATGCTTTGCCCAGAGAATCTGTCACAACTTATACTGCGTCCTTCAGAATCTCAGGAGGTCCCAAAAGCACTTTACATCCAATCTACTTAACTACCCACTGGGAGAGCAGCTTCGATCAATTTGCCATCAATTACATTTCTTATGTAAGAAATTCTAAATTGGGTTTTTAAATTATTTGATTCAAATTAATAATTGCCTTGTTCAATAATGGATTATTCAACATCATGCCTTCCAACTTTTCATTCAAATGTCTCCACTACACCCAGCGGTTGGAGCAAGAGTGGCACTTCTCTGTCTCCAGGGAGTTTGTTTGTTAAGCACAAATGTCTCTTTTGCTACCTTTTAAAAGAGTTGTTTTCTAATTTCCTACTTGGGGGGATGCTAAAGCTGGGAGGCCAGCTACTTAAATTTAAATGTATTATAATGAAGTTCCTGTCATTGTACAGCGGGTACCCCATTATGTCACCGGCAGGGGATGGGGACAATCAAGCGAAGAAATCCCGCTGGTGTAAAAGCTGTTTTGGAACTGCTCCTTAATTCTCCAGCCCCGTCCACCGTTCCCAGCTGCTGAAAACAGGAGCAAAAATCCTCCCCCCCCCAACTAATATCTCGAAGAAAGATCTATTTAAAATATAAGACCTGCAAACAACTTTACAGGATGTAGCACCTTTCATAGGGATATCTAACCTCAAAGGGAGAATAATTTGTCAACTGAACCTTTTGATAATGGGTATTTACTGTATTCCCAACCAATACTGCAGCTGATAAAACTAGTCTATTACTGCCCGTTCCTCTCTCGTGGATCCATTGCAGCCTGGAAGCTAAAGGAAAATTGAAGGTGTGCTACTTTAATTATCTTACGTGTATAATTTTTATTTCAACTTCAACCTGGATAAGGTAACGCGAGTATAATTGGAACAAGATTTGAGAACAGATTACTGGTGGCCACTAACAAACATTAACCTGCCTTTTGTCATTTAATCACTCCTGCCTTCCAACTGAACAGAGACCTCCCTTTTTCTTATTTCCTCCCCCCCACCACTTTCCCTGGCTTTACCCTTGTTTAAAAACACTTAAAGCTTGGACATGTTCCATTTCTCATGGAAGTACCCGAAACATTCACTCGATTTCTCACCCACAGCTGTACTTGCCTGTGGAGCATTTCCAATATTCTCGAGTTTTATCTCAGATTCACAGCAGCCACAGTATTTTGCCTTGGTATTAACTTGTTTTTCCTCTCTTAAGGTGTCAATCAACCTGTTTTACACTCCAAACATTTTCTGTTTTTGAATTTTAAAATATGAGCTTTGGGAATTTCAAACAACCTCGAATCCAATAGAACAGCACAGCACAGAACAGGCCCTTCGGCCCACGATGTTGTGCCGAGCTTTATCTGAAACCAAGTTCAAGCTATCCCACTCCCTCAATGAATGAAATTGATTTTTCTTTTGAGTCATTTATAAATTAGGGGCAAAGCACTGGTTGCCAGTCACCAAGGAGGGGGCAATCTTACCAGAATTTGGCAAGGTGTTGATTTCGGTGGGGCAAATGGAGTGAATGGCGTCAGTGCCTCCGGCGTAATTTCTGACCGAATGTGAAGCCCCAGCGACAAGTTTTCATGGCCACGAGAATCACACTGCTCCCGTGGCAGCCTCCCTCTGATTCGTCCTCCACAACTTCACTTAACCACACCAATCACTGGGAAGCTGCATATAAACGGTCCCTCAGCTCCTGTTTCACAGATACTGCAGGGGGTGACAGCCAGGAAGGACGCATTGCGGTTCTCGGAGGGAGCCCTCACCAGGTTTCTCGATGGTGTGCAGCAGGTTTACGATGCACTCTACCCCCGCTCCAGGAGAAGGCCTACCAGCAAGGTCACCACCCCGACTGGGATACAGTGGCAGCACTGGTAAGTGCAGGCTTGCTGCGGAAGAGGATGCGGCCGCAGTGCTGCAAGAAGGTGAACGATCTGCTGTGCTCAGCCGGGGTAAGTGAGCCTCATGCAGTTTTTTTCTGGACCCCCTTGCACACCTCCACCTTCATCTCTCACCCAGCCTCTTCGGCCTTTGCCAACACCTGTAAGGAGACCCTCCTCCTCCTCCTTCCCCCAATCATCATATTCACCCCACCCCACTCGCTGCCATGCTCCTCACACTCCAGCTCCTACTCAAGGCCCATGCCTGCCATGCCTCATCACCATCTTCAATCTTGTGACTCCTACACTCTTCCTATCTGTGTCATTGCAGGACAATATATACCAAGTGTGATCAAGCATGTCCAGCCAGAGTAATGTCAGAGCTCAAAACTCTCACATTATTTGAGCAGGAAGCCTTTGAGCTGGCCAGGAAGAAGAAGAATGCACCTGCGCTGATGGTGAAGTGGGGGCAGCAGACAAACATGAGAATCCTCAAGACATGCTGTCATTCCTCAAGTGAGTAATCAATGTTTCCTCCTTTATCCACTGTAATGCAACAATGCCATCTCCCTTCCCTTGCAGACAAAGCAATGAAGCAGGCCGGACCATTCTCGTACTCCCTGGACCCATCGGACACAAGCTGTCTG